>NW_015505523.1:3147754-3183136 GCF_001515645.1 Sinocyclocheilus grahami | reverse complement strand
TTTTTTTTCTTTTCTTTTATGTAAAGCACTTTGAATTACCATTGTGTATGAAATGTGCTATACAAATAAACTTGCCTTGCCTAGAACTTCATGGAAAAATGAAAGCACTGTTTATTTCATTTCATTTGTATATTTGTTTTATTGTATTTGTCAATTTGTTTTACTTTGTTTCTTTGTTCATGTTCTTACTGTATCTTATCTTATGTATAAAACATTAAAAATGCCTGCACACTGGTGCATTTACAAATTGCTGTTTTATATTCATTTCAATAAATATTTATTTTACATTTCAGAATATAAAGCAATGTTAATTCAGCTCTTAATTTGTCATATATATATATATATATAAATAAAAACAAAAAGGACCGATAAGAATACCGTTAAAGTACCGAATTGATAAGCAGTATCGGTAAGAGTAGTAATACCGTTAAAACCTTAACGATACCCATCTGTACTTATGTCAGCATACTATTTATAAAAAAAAAAAATCACAAGGTCTTATTTTATGAATCTTTAATAAACTTTCATACTGCTTTAAATAACATGCTTACAAAATTGCTAAAAATAATTATACAGGGAAACTTTTAATAATTACATAATATTGAGCCAATTATAGTGAGAGGTGACATCCAGTTGCTCCCTACATCTTTAACAGTGAATAAACATATACACTTCCTACAATCAGGGCCGCATTAACCATTGGGCTAGGTTAAGACAGTTTCTGATACGCGCGTAGCGCACTTGCTCGTACAGCGCCTGACTAAACTAGGAGTTATTTTTCGTGCCTTGTGTTTAAACGTTCAAATACACAGTTATGTGTCAAAATGCTCTCCTTGTCAACATAAGACAATTTGTGTCTTAAATGAACGTTAATAGTTAAAGAAAGCATGTGCACTAGATGGCTATTATGAGATCCTGGCATTATATGATGAGATTTTAAAGGGATATTCACTCCAAAATTTAAATCCTGTCATCATTTACTCAGTTTCAAGCTGTTCTGAACCTGAATGAATTTCTTTGTTCTCCTCAACATAAAAGAAGATATTTTGAAGAATATTCGTAACCACCAGAAAGTTTCTGGTCCCTGTTGACTCCAATAGTGTTTTTTCTATCTCTCCATACTATGGAAGTCATGGGGGCACAGAATCTGTTTGGTTACCAGTATTGTTCCAAATATACAGTGGGGCAAATAAGTATTTGATACACTGCCGATTTTTCAAGTTTTCCCACTTACAAAGAATGGAGAGATCTGTAATTTTCATCGTAGGTACACCTCAACTGTGAGAGACCGAATCAAACCAAAGCAGCCTAATATAGCTGCTCTTGCCATTTGTGTCAATAAGGTAAATTAAACATTAGAAAGAAAATCACTCATTGTCCTTGACCGAATCGCTTTTGTAAAATAATGTAGATTGAATTTACACAGTGAAGACTATTCAGTCTATTTCTAGTTTATTTATTTTATACAATATATTTCTTATTCAGTGCTTTAAGTGTTTGTAGGTCAATTTCTTTGTTCTATCGTAATTCATGACTGTTTACTTGTCTTCAGTACGTTTGTTTTTACATATTGGAATTGGTAACAAGAATTATGAAACTTTGAATCATTATTGTGACGGGGGGGGGGGCCTGCAGTAAGTCCTATTGGGGCCCATTGAGGTCTTAATGCGGCCCTGCCTACAATCTGGAATCTTGCTTGAGGTGGTCAAATACCCTGTGAAGTCGTTGCAGGGGACTTTTGGGTAGCTGGAACATGCCCATGGAATTTTATTAGTCACTTCTTAAAACTCTCAGGCATGAAAGAGAAAAACAAGGAGACTGAGAGCAGGAGAGAGAGAGAGGTTTCAGAAGGTGAAGGGTAGAGTTTCAGAGACGGCAAGAGAGAAATGGTAATAGAGGGAAAGAGATCCCACAGTTTCTGAGCTCCTAGCAACCCTGCATGCTCTAACAGGCAGAAAACCATCACAGCAACCCTGGAGAGACGAGTGAGAAACGTTCACCTGATTGTTTTATCTCGGAGGGAATATGAAATTTGACGCATGGAAGATCATGCTTTGAGCATGTCAACCTAATCAAAATCGTTCCTTTTTTAAAAAGATCTGATTTAGTTTGAAAGATTGTCTTATCTAAAAGAAGATGCAGGATATGGAGTTCAGAGCGGCACTTATTTCCCTTCTGGCAAAAGATGGACTGGGAACAAAACATCCCACTGCGTCATATGTGCATGTAATACCATCTAGTTAATAAATATTAATTTCTACGGTATTTTGACTTGTAAAACAGCATTTTAACATTACAAAAACAGCAATTGTGTTCATCTTTGCAACACAAATTAAGATATTTTTGATGAAATTCAAGAGCTTTCTGACCCTTCATAGACAGCAATGCAACTGACACGTTCAAGGCCCAGAAAGGACATCGTTAAAATAGTCGATAAAATGCAGTGTTGGGGAAGCTTAGTAAGCTTATTAAAGTAGTGAAGCTACATTCAAGCTACCCTTCTGAAAAAGTACATTGAAACTACTTTAATTTTTTTTTTTACAATTAACATTACAAATAACTAAATAATTATTAATGAAGAATTATAATGAAGTTATAAGTTAAATATAATGAAGTTATAAGTTAAATATTTGGGGTTTAAAACAACATATTGTAATGCAATCATGATTTCAAAGAGTAGGGTGAATTCAGGTTTATTGGGACACTTTTCCAAGTCATTTCAATGGAAAAAAGTGTCCCAATCATTTGATTTTGTAAACTATCGGATACACAATAATAAAATATTTAATAAAATATTATCTTAAACTGACTGTCAACATGCAAAATTGCTACTAACATAACATCAATGCAAGTTAATGTATGCAACTTAAACTGGATATGGAGGAGTCATAAAATAAGCAGGTTAAACTCACAGCACATGCACATACTGACAGTGAATGGAGACGTCAATCATCAGCTGTGCGCGTGAATCCCACCGCAACCATCCTTTGCCAAATGATAAGCACACTACTATATCGCGATTTTATTTTCTGTTCAATTAGTGTTCATTACAAAACTGTGGGGGGACAGATTATATTACGACTGTTCATCATTGTAAAATAGACATTTGATCTGTGCAATAAAGAAGAAAAATTAATCAGTTTAAAAAGGCTATTATTCACCTCCTGTATGTGCTTTAAGTCTTCGACATAGACCGCATTTTAATCTTTGTTTTGCGTACATTACAGTTGATTCATGTGAAATATCCACTCCTGTACATCCTTTGCAATATCATCAGACGATCTCTTGTCGGTGGAAAGACTGTAAAGCGTGATATCGATGAGTGATATCACAACAGATGGCAGTAATGATCAAATTTAGATTGTGATCTAGTCAGAAGACAACGCTGCGTGAGCTGCTTTAATGCATTACAGCCTCGTGACTCGTCAGAACGTAAAACAGAATGTAGCGTTTGGTCGTGCTACATCGCTACTTGCTGGAAAAAGTAGTTCGCTAGGAAAAGCTACACTGTTTTAAAAGTAGCGTCGCTACTGTAAAGCTACTGAAAAATGTAGTTACGCTAGTAGCGCCACTACTTGTAGCTAGCTACTCCCCAACACTGATAAAATGTCAGTTGCGTTGCTGTCTATGGAGGGCCAAAAAGCTCTCGGATTTCATCAAAAATATCTTAATTTTTATTTATTTTATTTGTATTTTGTAATTTTTGTTGAACTATCCCTTCAATGACCAATATATTTATAAATATACTGCATAACTACTTAAGATACTATTTATAATTTAATCAGAGCTGTTTTTTCTGACACAAAAACTAACAATGTTTTTGGAATTAATGAACTGCATGAACAATTACAAAACTCCATCAAATTTGAACAAAAATTTCAAGACAAGATAAAGTTAGAATAATTATTAAAAATGTACACTACTATTTGGAAGTTTGGAACCAGTAAGGACGCATTAAATTGATCAAGAGACAGTAAAACATTTATAAATGTTATAACAGATTTGTTTCAAATAAATGGTGTTCTTCTGAATGTTAAATTCATGAACAAATCCTGAAAAAAAAAAAATCATTCCACAAAAATATTAAGCCGTATAACGGTTTTAAACATTGATATTAGGAAATGTTTCTTAAGCACCAAATTAGAGCATATTAGAAAATGATGATATGTAAATGATTTCTAAAGGATCACATGACATTGAAGGAGAAATGGCTACTGAAAATTCAGCTTTGCCATCACAGAAATAAATTGCATTTTAAAATATATTAAAATAGAAACCAGTTATTCTAAAGTGCACTAATATTTCACAAAATTACTATTTTTGATAAAAAAATGCAGCTTTGGTGAGCGAGGGAGACTTTCAATAGCATTCAAAATTTAACTGACCATAAATTCGAAAAGTAGGTTATTTAGAACACCAAAAAAAATAAAAACTTCCCTCCAGGCTTAGTATTCAAGTGCAGAAGTCAAGTATGACTCAAAGTGGCAGACGGCAGAGAATGAGAGGTGAAACACAGGCCTACCGGACGTGACCTGAAGAAAGGGCACTGGTTGCCTGGTGAGACAGAAATCTATCAGGGTAAATGCAGTCTGTGTGTGAGCCACAGATGCGCTTTTGTGTGCGAGTGTGCAGTGACATTTCCACATTACAGTGAGTAATGCCACAGGCTCCTGCTCATCATCGTGCAGGTGTGTGTGTGTGCTTGGGCACATGCATCTCACTCCATCTGGAGACTGAACCAATCAGAGATGTGAAATGTCGTGATCTGGGAGTGCAGGTGCATCATGGGACACGTACATACATGCGTATAAATAAACAGGGCACAATTTGCGCAGTGATCCGTGATTGTTACTTCCACCCTCAAGTTGCTACAGCAATTGGGTGAACTCAAAATGGCCACCTGCCAATCTGGTCTTTTCCTGCCCACCCCTTCTTTCCCTCATGTTTACACTGCATCCCTTCTCTGTTAAGTAGGTCACTTCACCTCCCCTGCTTCCCCAACAGCCTCAGATCTGTTTACCCTGAGTCTATATTAGCATCTCTGTTCTGCGGTGCTTAACCTGTACATGTCTGTCCTGGGGTCTGCCCAGCATCCCACCGCAAGGCAAACGCTAATCGTGGCAGATCAGCCTGGCAGGAAAAAAAACTAAACAGTATCATGTACATCAATATTTACATGCACTGGCAACTCCACTATGATAACTACTACCATATTTATCAGTAACTAGTCGTTAACTTCTTTGAAAACTGTAATAATGTTTAGACAGAACCAGAAAGTAAGAAAAAATGTTTATGGATGCACATGTATTAAAAATGTGGCTCATACCAATAAGATGAGTTATTTTGATTTATGGCTAAAAACTAACAAATGGCAGACATTAATATATTCTGTACTATTTTGTCTAAATAAATTAAAAATAAAATATTTTTTAACACTACAAGTGAATTTTGGCATCACACAATTATAATGTGCAGTATGAAAAATGTCATATGATTTGCTAAAGATTACATTTAATAATGTAATTAAATGTATTTGTTGCCGTTTTAAAGATTTAACGTGAGCAATGGATGATAGCAAAGTTAATCTACAAGTAAAAATAGGAGACAGGTACTAATTACTGTCCTATATCTACCAATACACTGCCATTCAAAAGTTTGAAGTTAAGTTTTTTATGCTCACCAAGGCTGCATTTATTTTATTTAATAAAAAACTACTGTAAAAACAGTAAAACAGTTCAATATTATTACAATTTAAAATAACTGTTTACTATGTTAATACCTTTTAAAACGCAATTTATTTCTGTAATTCCAAAGCTGAGTTTTCTCCAGCATTCTCCAACATTACTCCAGTCTTCAGTGTCACATGATCTTTCAGACATCATTCTAATATGCTGATTTAGTGCTCAAGAAACTTTTAATTTTATCAATTTAAATAAACAATTTTCAACGTAATCATTATCAAATTTAAACATTGAAATAATAATCACAATAGTTTTCAAAAAATCCGAAATGTGACACCGATACACCATGCATCCTTAGTAAAATCATTTAGAAGTAGCTGAAAGGGTAACCAATACACCAAACAACATAAAAGGTGAAAGACAATATATGACTAACCTAAATATGAATTCATCTTTGAACCAACCAACATACAGTGGGTACGGAAAGTATTCAGACCCCCTTAAATTTTTCACTCTTTGTTATATTGCAGCCATTTGCTAAAATCATTTAAGTTAATTTTTTTTTCTCATTAATGTACACACAGCACCCCATATTGACAGAAAAACACAGAATTGTTGACATTTTTGCAGATTTATTAAAAAAGAAAAACTGAAATATCACATGGTCCTAAGTATTCAGACCCTTTGCTCAGTATTTAGTAGAAGCACCCTTTGGATCTAATACAGCCATGAGTCTTTTTGGGAAAGAGGCAACAAGTTTTTCACACCTGGATTTGGGAATCCTCTGCCATTCCTCCTTGCAGATCCTCCCCAGTTCTGTCAGGTTGGATGGTAAACATTGGTGGACAGCCATTTTTAGGTCTCTCCAGAGATGCTCAATTGGGTTTAAGTCAGGGCTCTGGCTGGGCCATTCAAGAACAGTCACAGAGTTGTTGTGAAGATTTTAGCAAATGGCTGCAATATAACAAAGAGTGAAAAATTTAAGGGGGTCTGAATACTTTCCGTACCCACTGTATATGATCCAAACAAACTGATCAACTAAAACTCTTTTATTAGACTTCTGGTAAAACTTTACTTAAAGTCTTTGTGTATAACGCTTTATAAAGGGTTATTAAAGGGTATAATGCATTATAATTATTCATAATGTGGGTTGTAATCATAGCCGTATTTTGTTAATACAAGGTAGATGTTTAATATATGCAAATTTGCCATTTGTACTATTTTATGGCTGATGTGTTTTAATAAATAATATAATAAACCACAAACTACGATCGTTTTAAGGTAGCCTAAGGGGAAATCCATAGGCTATTTATTTGTGTTAAACGCGGGTACAACATATCCTTATTTAATTTTTAAAAAAAAGTAAAAAGTTTAATATAGGTGAATTTGTCATTGTACTATTTGATTGTATAGCCTTTATTTAGTTTTTTCGATTAATAATAATGAGCCATAAGCATTCATTAAAGTAAGGAAATCCAAAAACCTTACTTTTATTTGTGTTACAACACCGGTACATCAGTCTTATTCAGTGGCGTAGCAAGTCAGCCCCGGGCCATGTGCAAAAAAATTGTACTCTTTAATATTTGCAGCAGGAAATAATCATGAATTTTTTTAATGCATGTTGAAAAAAATCAGAACAATTTAATACAAACGCATGTCTCATGAATCGATCAATCAGAGTTTTAAAAAAAAAAGTCAAAAGATTGACAGATGCCACAGAATATATATATATATATATATTTTTTTTTTTTTGGGGGAGCAGGCCTATAGGGGGAATTATCACATTAACTTCATGCAATATAACATGACTTTATTATCGTAATTTTGACTAATCTTATTTATTTAGTTAGCTTCCACTCTCCGCACAAACGATTGGATATGCGCCTAACAGCACTCATGTATCTAGGTTACATGTTTAAATTAATACTGTGAAATGCATGAAGTGATTTATGTCTGTTTATATTAGGCAAGTCTTGTTGATTTGCTAAGGCTATGGTTTGCATCAAACATAATGCTCAACTCACTGTCTGCCTCTGCCGCTTGCTCCTTCCTTTAAAAAACAAAAACTTGAATTTAACAAACGTAAAATGTTCCAAACATATTTCTAAATTAACTTAATAAAGAAACAAAAATAAATATGACCACTTTGCCATTAAAAACCAAAACTTAACTATTTTAATAGCTGTGTAATGGGGAAGAGAGAGAGAGAGAGTAGTCAAGGTATCCAGTCGGACTCGGGCCGAGAATTCTCATGAAGCTGTTGGACAAGGGCCGGGCCCATGCACGGCTCTATTCGTTCCCTCGTTGCCCCCAGCTCGGCGGCCCCCCAAACTGCCTGGGACCATATGCACCTGCATACCCAGATGCTACACCATGGTCTTATTTGTTCGCTTCATTAAGTTTTATATAAGCGACTTTGTCATTGTAGCATTGTTGATGTTGTGTGTGTGTTTTCATTAAGAGTAATATTGACTCAACCTTAAGCATTAATTTTGTTTCAAGAATAGGGAAGACTTAACGTTAAAGATCAAAATAAGCGCTACAGATGTGAGAATGCAAGATTAGTTGCTGCTGAGGTAGACGCTCTCGCTCTTTCTCTGCTGTCTGTAGAAATTGTTGTTAATTCTTAATTTGGGTACGGAAGAGACATGTTACAGGTTATAATATAATCCAAAAATCATGGCAACAAACGATTTTTTAAGTCAGTTTAATAAGATTAATCAGTTGAAACTACTTTCACAGTCAATTTGATTCAACTTAACTCATATTTAACCGTTGCTTCTTGTCATTGTAGGCTTAGGCTACTTTCTTTCAATGAATTTGAATGACTATACAAATTAATAAAATGAATATTATTTATTTTTTATTATATATTGTTCATTAACACCGCACCCCCAGCAACCCCCATTTTTTCATTGGCTACACTCCAGGGGGTGCTGCAGCACCCTCAGCACCCCTACTTCCCGCGGTAATGGTTGTAATACATTATATCTTGTCGTAAATAATTACAACCAAATTTAAAAAGCATAGTGTAACAATGAATTGTTACTATTTTTATAATGCATTAAACACACAGGCTTTAAGTAAAGTGTTACTGTACTTCTCATTTCTACCCCTTATAAACATTTGAGTACCCAGCTTGCCATTTTCCGTCACGACTCACCAGCCAACACTGTGAGCCCACATCAGAACGATACAAAATTCTGTTTTAACGCTCCCTTAACCCTTGTCCTGTCGGTCTCACTAGCCGTTTTTCCCCAAATGGGGGCCAAGAAGAAACATGCCAGCACTTTGACAAGTCCAAAAGGAGCGTGTGCAAGCTTCACTGTGCTGAAAAATACATCACACGGTCTTGTCTGCCTCATCTGTAAGCGCTCCTGGGCTCTCTGGAGGAAGGAAGCACAGAGCATTGAAGGGGTCATGACCTCCAGGGCCTCTAAGTACGACTAAAGAGCGTTCGCTCAAAGCAGTCTCACACTGCAGGAGAAGTTTGCCCTGCTTCAATCACGAGGGCTCCATTTTTCTCCTAAGACACAGGATTAGTTGTATTTGATGTCATAAAGTGAAAAATGAATGTGATTTCTGCTATCGCACGTGAGGTTGTGGATCACCCACACTGAGCTGGGGATGAAGAACATCTGCAGGGAGTTTAAATTATTAGAAAACACAAAATGTTCTGGTTAATAAAGATGAGCTTTGCAGTGTTTGTTTGGCACTGTTTAAACAAGCCCTGTTCAGCTACAAGTCATTTTTATGCCTGTTTGGTTTAACTGAGTCACACGCTCGCAAACAAACATTTGGCATCTCCATCTACAACAAAACACTGGCCCCTGATATCTCTCAAGCTCTCACAGATCGAACAAATCACAGAGACATGGCAGCAGCCCAAACCAGCTGTGACTGCCGCCGAGCAATTAGAGCATCAAGGGAAGACACCATCCCTTCTTGACTCGCCTCCATTATCCCACCGCCGTGCCGGCGTAAGGCACAGTTCACGTCGTGGACATGTCCTCTGAGGCGAGCGCTGCCAGCTTTGGAGCAGTGTCATAATTACACATTCGCAGACGTCATGAAATAAAGATGCGACAAAGGACTCTGTGGAAATGGGACCGGCAATGCCACGTGCACACACACAGGAAAGATCACGCTCAAGTATGCACGATTTCACACCTCCACTCAAAGTCTCGCACGCCCCGCTGACTTGCACTGAGGAAATAATGAGTCAAAAAGAGGGACGGAAACACAAAAACGATTGATTTTAAGAGATTTTCTAAAGAAAACGAGTTGTGTATGCTTGCGTATAAAATTCGTCACCACAGTCCACAATAAAGCCATTGTGTGCGCCAGAGAGTTGCTACTCAGTTGCTAAGGTGTTCTGACTGATGTTACATGTTGCTAAGGTGTGCTGGTTGGTTGCTATGGTGTACCTTTTTAACCCAAGTCAACAGAGCTGCTACTATTACTAACAAAATTATTATTAAAACAATATTTTTAAGGAATATTTACCAGAAAAATGTAAATACATAAACACATTGTTTCTGATAATAAATTATATAATAATAAATTAAATAATAAATTTGTTTTTTTTAATAAAAATAAATTTACAGATGCTTTTTATAATTAAACTGGAATGAAACCATTAAAATGGAATGGAGAAAATTAATGTAACAGAACTTTATAAAAATAAAACTCAATTTGAGGGGGAAAACATATTTCATAGGGCCTTAATGTAATTTTTGTTAAACTCTTAATAAATTGCTGTTAAATTGTGTAAGTTTCTTGATAGTTTCATAATTAAATTAATTAGACATACTTTTTGATTAATACAATTTTATGTAACTATTAAAACAGAGTCTAGAAAAATTTAAATGAAAAAAAAAAACCGGAATTTGGAAAAAATAAATAAATAAAAGGGAATTTGAGAAAAAATAAACCTGATTTCATAGGGCCCTAAAAGTACTCGCTATTTCCTAAATATTCGCATCGCATTATCACTCTAGATTACTCGTGGGACGTTTTTTCGTGTCACTTGTATGAATAAAAACATTGTGTAATGCTCTCCTCCATTTTATGATACAACTGGACATGCCAAACCAGACGAATAAATAAACTCTTCGCTGATTGGCTTGCGCAATAACACGTCATGTAAATTTTCTACTCCAGTTGCGAATTGGCCTACGCAATTGCCGCTAAAGCACAATATACGCCTCAATCCCATCTTCTGCTGCAATCAAGTCGCTCCATTTGCATCGTCGGGCACAAATTTGCATCTATTCGAGTCTTTGCATTAACTTTGTATGTAATCTACTCACACGAATAATTAAATTTGCTTTTGGTGTGCACACACCATAAGTGCTAAACTGCACTATTGTGGTTGTTCAGGTACTGCTACTCAACTGCTAAGATGTTCTGACTGGCTGTTGGCATGTTGCTAAGGTGCTTGCTATGATGTTCCTGATTGGCCAAAATCAGAAGACCTCATCCCCAAAGTCAAAACTCTTAAGCACAATGCTAGTGAGTATAGTTACCAATGCGTTGTTAGTCGTTGCTAAGGTGCTGACAGGTTGTTAGCCTGTTCCATAAAGACTACACAGCCAGTAAAGCATTAAGAGAGAAAGAAAGGGATTTTGAGAATGAATGCAAAGAAAAACAAAACAAACATGGTCTGCTAACTCAGAAACAAACAGAGCGGGAGAGTAATCGCGACAAGAGGAGAAAAGGGTGAACCCATGAATTAAGGTAGCCGGAGGAGGTTGAACTTCATATATATTGTGCATTTGTATGATTTCAGTGTGACAAACCTGCACATTACCCACCGGCTTCTCCCATAAAAACAGTCCTTAACGCTCCGACCGAATCACAATGTGCCAGAGAATGAGAGAGAGAAGTAATTCCAGCAGTCAAGGTGATGTAAAATTGCACATACTGAAACAGTGATGTGCAAAGGACTACTCACAAAATAAAACACAACAACAGATGATATAAAAAACAGAAGAATTGTGAAGGAGGAAAAACAAGAAATGTTTCAGATTGAAAAAGCAGTGAGAAGAAAAACCAGACAGAAGAGGAGTGCAAACCAAAATTGAAAATTAGAAAGCACAAACACCAACACACACACAAGGAGAGGTGGGAGAAATGAGTAATAGAAGGGAAAGAAGAAGAAAAAAAACAGAAAAACAACAAGAGGAGGAGGGGTGGGGTTAACAGAGATATGAGCTGCAGGGAAAACGAAGAAATAAGTCAAGAAAATCTTAGAATGTGCCAGAAAGAAGGATTTCATTACTTCCACAAATGGACTGTGATTTTGCAGTATATTTTATTAGGAATAAAATGCCAATCATAGTTAAATTCCAGCCCTGCCTATTGGCCCTCCTGGCAGGAAAGAAGGGGAGACGAAGAAGTCATGTTCATTTCAACACAATTCAGTAAATGGGAAATTTTCAATTTCATTTCAGGGGCAGACTGAAATATACCGTTTCAGCGAGGTGATGGCACACTGGAACCACCGAAATGGAGGTCTCCACAAACGTATTACCCAAGGACACAAAATATCCGCTGTATGACAGGCAGACCAACCAATGTAATCTGCCAAGATGTTCTGGAATATACAGGGAAATAGATGAAGATGTACAGAGAATTTTAAGAAGCTTTAGAGAGGAAGACGTACAAAACTTGCTTGTCCTTGGCTGAAAATTTCCCTGTTGTACATGATGCTCAAAACATCCCAAATTAATGTGAGAGACTGAATTTAAGATCAATAGAAAGAGCAGGCGTATAAAAGAGGGGAAGAACAAGGTAATTTATGGAGTAACAATGAGGGATTTAAGCTTTAGAGCTTCACACAAACTGCAGGCTTCCACTGGATGCATCCAATTTGTCTCCGCATATATCAGATGAATTACATTCACTCCTCATTATTTCCAGCATGATCAAAGGCAGCACTTTTCTCAGAATTAATAATGTCAAGCAAAAAAAGTGGACTGACCACTTTTGTAGTCTCATCCTCATCAGACCTCCCACAGTTTGTTCACTGACCTCTGATGCATTGTATGTCTGTCTATCTATCTATATATCTATCTACAGTACCTTTGTAGTATATCTATCTATCTATTAGGGCTGTGCAAAAAATCGAATGCGATTTTCATGCGCATCTCGTCAGTAAAGCCTCTCCTGTGATTAGTAGTACATCTCCAGCACGTGTGTTCAGATGGAGCGGCATTTACTACACAGAGCCGTAGTTCACTGACAAGCTACGCAAAATCACGTTCACAATTGCAGGCGATTCATTGCCGATTATGAACGCGATTTTGAACTATCTATCCATCTATCTATAGCAGGGTTCCTCAAATCTTGCCCTGGAGGGCCAATGCGCTGCAGAGTTTAGCTCCAACCCTGATCAAACTCACCTACCTGTGATTTTCTAATGATCCTGAAGACATTGATTAGCATGCTCAGGTGTGTTTGATTTGGGTTAGAGCTAAACTCTACAGGAAAGTGGATCTCGTGGGCCAGATTTGAGGATCCCTGATCTATAGTATCCATCCATCCATCCACCTATCTACCTACATCTATCTACAGTATCTATCCATCCATCCATCTACCTACCTACCTATCATCTATCTACAGTATCTATCTATCATCTATCTATCTATCTATTCATCTATCTACAGTATCTATCTATCATCCATCCATCCATCTACAGTATCTATCTACCTACCTATCTATCATCTATCTACAGTATCTATCATCTAACTACAGCAGTGTATCCCAACCGGGGTGCCGTCTGTCGAGAGCAGGGGTGCCGTGTAAAAAAAATATTTTTTAATATTTTAAATTGATAAAATGTTTAAAAAAAGCATATATTATATAATATCCATTTCTGATGTCGCCAATAATTAGAGATGCACTGAAATTCCGGCTGCCGAAAATTAGTTCACCACTCAGGTTTCACTTTCACGTGGTGTGACGCTCAGCGTATTATCCCGCTCTATGCGTGTGTGTGCTCCGCTCAGTCGCTCACGGCCCATGTGAGTGCTCCACTCATATACCGTTCATGCTCATCGGAACAGCAAAGTCCACTCAAAAATTGAGCCGACAGGAAACATCGATGTAGTACATTATTGTTTCTGTCTGCAATAGCCCTACTGTGTTGTAACATGGTGTGGGCAACTCTGGTAACGCTGCCCTCTCATTCAATGATCTGCTAACAGCTATGTTATGCTCACATGTTCTGATAATAATAGCTTTCTAGGACTAAACATTATTTGGATTATATCTTGACCATACTGTTAGACCTACCTGAAAAATTAAAACGCAATTTATTTAATTCGAAGGCCTTTCGTTATTTTTTATTTGTGCTATCATTATTAAATTATTTATTTGTTCTTATTTTATTAGTGACTGCTTACTTGTTGTTTATTAGTGACTTATTTTTTATTAAATTCAAAGTTTGAAATCAAGCTATCTCGTGCTACTGCAACAAAATTACCCAGCTGTAAAATAAAAAAAAACACTGAGTGAGCAAAAATTTGTGAGATAGCTATTTATAATGGTAATTAAATAATGTTTACATATGTACAAAAGCCTACATTAAAATCTGTCATAAATTAGTCTCTTCATTAGAAATTAGCCTACTGATTGCCACCATTGATGGACACATTTTTTAAATAATATTAAAAATATCTGTATGACATTATATTCTGCAGTTCTTCCTTGTTGTACCGAATATCTACACTTTTCAAATTATCATATCGAAGTTAGAAATTCAAATATTGTGACAATTAATTTTGTAGGTTGCCACAAGTTTGTTAAAATTTCCAAAGGGTGCCGCGACTAAAAAAAGGTTGGGAAACACTGATCTACAGTATCTATCTATCCATCTATCTATCTACAGTATCTAACTATCTACCCACCTAACTACAGTATATATCATCTATCTACAGTATCTAACTATCTACCTACCTATCTACAGTATCTATCATCTACAGTATCTAACTATCTACCTACCTACAGTATATATCCTATATCTACAGTATCTATTTATCTATCTATCTATCTACAGTATCTAACTATCTACCCACCTATCTACAGTATATATCATCCATCTACAGTATCTATCTAGCATCTATCTACAGTATCTAACTATCTACCCACCTATCTGCAGTATATATATCATCTATCTACAGTATCTATCTACAGTATCTAACTATCTACCTACCTACAGTATCTATCATCTATCTACAGTTTCTATCTATCATCTATCTACAGTATCTATCATCTAGATCTATCATCTATCTACAGTATCTATCATCTATCTATAGTGTATATATACAGTGGGTACGGAAAGTATTCAGACCCCTTTAAATTTTTCACTCTTTGTTATATTGCAGCCATTTGCTAAAATCTTTTAAGTTAATTTTTTTTCCTCATTAATGTACACACAGCACCCCATATTGACAGAAAAACAGAATTGTTGACATTTTTGCAGATTTATTAAAAAAGAAAAACTGAAATATCACATGGTCCTAAGTATTCAGCTACAGTATCTATCTATCTAATCTATCTAGAGTATCTATCTATCATCTATCTACAGTATCTATCTATCTACAGTATCCATCTACAGTATCTATCATCTATCTACAGTATCTATCTATCTATCCATCTATCTATCTATCTGCAGTAGTATCTATCTATCCATCTATCTATCTACAGTAGTATCTATCTACCTACCTACCTATCATCTATCTACAGTATCTATCGTCTATCTATAGTGTGTGTGTATATATATATAGAACTAATTTCATTATATGCGCACGCTGTCTGAGAGACTGTGCGCTGCCAGAGAAGCGCACACATGTGAAGACGGTGCTTACAGAGCGCGGGAGTATTGAACCAATTTTTGACGCCTTAACACCTCTGCACACACCTGTATATGTCAAAATGCCCGTCTTTGCAAGTATCCTTGGAAATTTAGGTCATAAGTGAAAGCAAACAGCTGAGAAAGAAAACACGTGTAACAGTATTTTGGAACTGGGCAACTCTCTAAAGTGACAGCAGTCTAATATTCCTCCTGTCTGTCATTCATGTTAATCAAACAACAAAAGAAAGAAAATCTCTCACTGCTCTCGACTAACTTTTTCTCTCACTTTTGTAATTTTAAAGGGATCATATGATGCGATTTCAAGTTTTCCTTTCTCTTTGGAGTGTTACAAGCTGATCGTGAATAGATAAGATCCCTAAAGTTGCAAAGACTAAAGTCTCAAACCTAAAGAGATATTCTATTTAAAAGTTAAGACTCGTCCACGCCCTCCTAAAACGCCTCGTTTAAACATGCCCCCACGTGACTACGTCACTGTGTGGGAAGATTTGCATAACGGCGCCCAAATGTTTACGCTAAGAAAGGCGGCGTAACTTTTATTCTTGCTGTAGTATTGTTGCTGCCGCCGCCGCCATGTCGTGGAGACGCTGTGTGTTTCGTTGCGAAAGCAAAAATACTTTGTTTGGCCTTCCAAAAGAAGACACAACTAGAAATCAGTGGTTAAGTTGTATTTACAACACTGTTCCAGAACGGTTCAAACCAAATATTCGTGTGTGTGCAACGCATTTTACGGAGGAATGTTTCCTAAACCTGGGAGTGTAGCCTACAATGCCGGCTGTTCTGACTCACAGCCTGTAAGTACGTTTTCATATTTAAAGAATTTGCCACTGACGATTCAAAAGCGAGCAGTGTAGAGTAGCGCTTGTTGTTTGTCGTTTCTCCGATCACAAATGCAGACATGGTTTTATGTTTATGCAAAGCAACACGTAAAAAGACAGTATAAGTCATTATAATCAGTAATTATGTCCCCACTGGATGCAACAAATGCCTCGCTTATAATGGGTTTTATTGTTTTTGTCTCGTCGCACCAGAACACGGCATCACAATATGGTAAGGGGCGTAACATTTCCGTCACATGCTTGAGGTATTCGGCCAATCACAATGCACTGGATAGCTGGCCAATCAGAGAACACCTCGCTTTTCAGAATGATGAGCTTTGTAAAAATCGACGCGTTTCAGAAAGGCGGGGCATAGAGGAGAAACAATAATGTACAGTATGTGGAAAATAATGTGTTTTTTGAACCTTAAACCGCATAAACATTTCATTACACAAAATTTTTTAACTTTTTTAGCAACGTCATATGACCCCTTTAATAAGAAATATATATTTAATTTATACAGTTAAGAATATGCATACAATATATGTAGCATTTCTTATTTATTTGTTCTACTGTAGTTTTTTCCCTATTGCTTGTAATTAGTTTCCTATTATTCTTAATCGCTTACTGTTTACTTGTATTCAGTGAGCTTGTGTTTTTTATTTTTTTATTTAGGCTAGTATTAGTTTTTTGTGTTATTGACACTGGTGACAAGAATTATAAGATTTCTATGGCATCAGACATTTCAATCAATCAATATCATAAAGACCTTATTTAAAGCAAAAATAACTATATTGTGATATTGTTACCGTGAAATAAAATTACTTGTATTGTGATTTTGGTCATATCACCCACCTCTAGTTCTATCTATCATTCCCTCTGTCCATAAGGTGTACACATTTTCAAACAAAAAAAAACATTAAAATAGCAACATTCAACATTTGTAAATAACCTATTTTCCATTTCAATTTACTTTACAAACTGCATTTCTGCATCCTGTTACATCAATTCAAAATTCAAAAGCACTAAGAAGGTATTAAAGTGTTTCTTATCCACCTCCTAAGAGCAAGAAAACCAGCTAAGAAAATGATATCTAGAAATAACGTAGTCTTTGGATGTCAATCAATTGCTCAAAATATCCTCATCAGTTAGCCCTACTGAGATGAACACAGGTCAACAGCATTCCAGCAGTATCGGAAGATGGAGCACAGCATGTACACCACATAGCTCCCTGAATCCCAGCAACACCTGTTGTCCCCAAACTAGCATTACATCACAGCATGAACAGAGAGGAGCGGGGCCCGGAGGCATTGAGACACTTTCATCTTATTTAGCTGAACCATGAATATTGCAGCCAGAGCCAGAGTTTCCTAAGCATTTTTAATCCCCATCTTAAAAAGAACATAATGAAACCAAGAAAATCAACATGGAATATTGCGTATTTACACAATCCTGGTCTTGTTTTTCATGATTCACTGGTTCACTTTATTAAAATGTTAGTAAGAAAAACACTATTTTTTTATTTGTAATACTTTGCATCTTTGAAATTGTAATCAAAATGAAAAATCTGGTATGTAACGGACTCTTTTCCCAATCCAATCAACTCCAAATGGATATAATCAAGTTTTGCCTTTCAATTTGAAATGTGACACATTTTTGTTTCATGTTGAAATGTCATTTGAAGAAATATTCATGACATTCAGATGTTTACACTAGGAGTGAGGGGAAAAATATTCACATATTTGCATCCTGATTATTTCATACACAATTCTGGATTGTACACAAAGCTTATTCTGTTTCTAATCCCAAGCAGACACATTTTGGCTTTTATTGTAAATAAACATTACTTTAACTCACCAACGACATGCATTTTTAAGTCTGACTTCATCAAGACAAACTACATCAAAATATGATAAAACCTGCATGAAGAAATATCAATGCCATTTTATAAGCCATTTTTATCTGTAGGAGAAGTCAGCTGTTCCTTATTGGTATGGACGTGATAAACTGCTCCACATAAAAGAGAGAAAGTACTGAGGAGTGATTGTTTGAGGCAACTCAAGGGTGCAGACAGCGCGTTGGAGGTCAAACTAGTATAATTAAGAAATCTTGCAGGCGTCCGTACCCAGAAAAGAGCTTCGGGCTAACCAGGCATCAGCAAACGTGATCCTTCAAACACCTTTTCTTGTAGACATACCTGTGCGAGTGTTTGTGCACACACATGCGCACACGAGACCACATCGGTGCGCCGTATACCTGCCTGAGGTATTGAATTTCGTTTTGTGTTAGATTTAGTTGTTACACTTGGTGGTGTTATCATGAAGCTGGAAGGGTTTTAGTGCCCCGTGAGCCATTAACTGCTGACAAGAGCAAAAGAAGAAAACCCCTCAAGGAAAAAAGCAGCTCCTTACTTACAGCAAACTGCTCCTGGAGTTGCTCTCAATGGCCAGGATTTTACGTCAAGACATATGTCTCCCATTGACGTGCAGATGTCTAAAGGCCATTCGGGAACTCTCAGGTTCTGCTGGATCAGATGAATTAGTAAACACATTTGGGAGGATGTGGCCAAATCTCTTCACTTAAGGGCGGCTCAGTCGAATCGATTTGTCTCAAAGGGATTTTGCTGCTCAGTTTACACTGGGTAGATAGTCATTCTTATCGAACAAGGAGCTCATTAGGTGAGGAAAAGATCTGCAAACCTTTTTGGCATTATCTGGATTCCTAAATAAATGGCTCCAACACCATGGTTTTATGGAGTCCAAATAATAAATAAAAAGTTTTAGGTAAAAAGCACATACATACGGATTTAAATTTATACTGAACAAATAACAATTATAATACTTCCAAACGTTTTCACTTGTTTAAAAATTAGCTAGTATTTAGCTTGTATTAATATATTGTAGCGAATCAGCTCATGGGGAAATATGAATAATTAATCATAACTAGTTATAATTAATTTCAAATATTTAGATCCGCTGTAGATATTTACTTGACCTCTCAGGGTCAACTGTCTGTCAATTCTATGAACGTTAATTTCCTGGTTAAGGGAAATAACTTTCTTACTGTACAATTCTACAAAGAGCTTGTAGCATAAATCTGCATGATTAAGTGACTCCAGTTATGAGCAAACAATGAACCACGTCAAGTGTGATACAAGTAAGACTTTATTAACTACATAAACACTTAAACTAGTCCAACATACTACAAGGAACTTGAATCGAAATTACTTAAGATTCTCAGGACACTAATATATTGCCTATGTACCAACATATAATATACACGCTCATTTAGATCATCAGAAGGCGAATTCATAGATACTAAACATGGTAGGATTACATATAGGCAAGATGACAGGAATGAGTGTTTCCATCATAAGCCTGCATAAAACAGTATAAAATCTCAAAGACAACATACACAATGACCTGAAGGATATGTGTGTTCATTCAAAAGAAAGGTTTTCCTATGGATTAATTAGAAAAGAGTCAATTTCTACTGGGCACTGTCTCTCTTTCTAATTCAAACATTCCATTAGGTCGTAAATGGCTCTGGTCTATCATAGGTGTCATGGTAACCAGTGGCCTGTGGTCATTCGCAGACATCCTGGCGCCCAGTCTATTGGGTGAGGGGTCTGTGACGACTTGTTAATCTAATGAATAACTGATTTGTTAAATCAAATGAAAAATTGTGTTTTTGATTGGTCCAGACGCTACAATATATAGCATGAAAGCAAAGTCAGGTTCGATTCCAGACTTAATATATAGTTTTTTAATAAACAAAAATCAGTTTTGACATGAGGGTTCGTAGATGGTAGTTTAAAGCAAATAATCTGCGAAATTTGTGTGATTTAGACAATTTTCAGACAAACACCTTTATCTACAATAAGTGTGCATACTGAAATATCTAAAAAGAGCCTTTGTTCAGGAAAATAAAGGCTTTGTGGCTTCTAAAGTCAGCTTTATATTCGGATAAAACATAAATTCTGTCCCTGAACAGCTAGGAATTCTTTAATAATTGTGAGATATACAGACCCTGAGGCAGCAAACGCAGCTCCACCTCATTACATCATCTCAGTTCTTCAGGTGAGTTGAGATGTGGGTGTTGGTATTGAGCATTTTAGACCATTGAGCACTGTGCCAGTAGTGTTGCTGAACAATCAGCCGGTTTTAGCTGGATGCCCGAGGCTTCAGAACTCCTGTTGGATCCATTTCCTGTCTTATGAGCTTTAAGTGTTCTTCTGAGGTCCTATATAAATCACTGTTCATCAGTACTGCACTGAACTGAATAATATTACAAAGAGCCTGTAGCTAAAATGATGCATTGCAGGGCAGGCCGAACCAATACCCAAAATGATCATTTTGTCAATCATTTCCTCACCCTTGTATCATACTAAACCTGTATGACTTTCATTATTCCTTGAAACAGAAAAACAAAAAGAAGATATTTTGACGAGTAAATGATGACAGCATTTTCATTTTTGGGAAACTATCCCGTTAAGTGAACTGCAAATGGTTTATTAACACAGTGTTTAACAAGAGATGAATTTGACTAGTCATCCATATTGATCTTCTCCAAGAAAAAATAGCCTGTGGCACACTGAATACATGTAGCATATTTCGTGAACATCAGATAGTGACAAAGAGCATTATCTTCAAACATGCCTACACTCTAATCCATGCGCTGACGTTCTTGAGGGAGTTTTGCCACCTTTCCAATAATGTTTGCAAATGGCCTGCGAAGCAGCTGCCGTTTTCAGAATACCAATGCAACCTCTGCAGTAACACCCAGTCCCAAGGCGTTTCCCGTGCGCATGTGTCTGGAAATGACAGCTTGGCAATGTGACTCTTGACGGAGCAGCATTGTTTCAAATTGCGTGGCGGCAGAGGGAGTTTGCATCTGTGAATAAGACGGCAGCAGACTCTGATGGAGCTGCGGCGAGGGAACGCTAGAATCAGTTTCGTCTCGGATTCATACCTCGGGTGAAGGGCGGCGAGGAAATGCACTGACATCAGTTACAATCTACAAAAGAGGAGCATGTCACATAAACAAGAGGAGACAAGTCTCGCGCCAGCCATCTGGAGGAGAAAACAATATTTTCTCATTCCCTCTCTAATAAAGGAAGACGCAAGATGGCTCTTTCTCAGGGTGCTCTGTGTGTATTATTGGCAGGCAGGATGAAAGATGAAAGGCTTGTGGTCATGGAGATCTGCTCCAGAGATGCCCACGGAGCCAGCGAGGCGATGTCACACAAATCAACATATGCTTTACACCTACCTAGGACGCATGAATCTTTCCCAGAAATTTTCAGCATGGCATTTCATCCTCCATTTGTTTTCTTTAATTGGAAGCTCTATGAACAATGACCGGAGGGCTCCTGGTGGAATTTCGTAAGCGAGTAATATTTTAACTTGGCAAGAGGCCTCGCTCAACATGCACGAGACAGTAGCATATTAACCTATGGTCAACCTGCAGCCATTAAGAGGAGAAATAAAAATCAAAGCATTTGTTTACATGAACAGTCAGTAACAGGCACTTCCAAGAATAGGGCACACTTATTAAATCATTAGAGGCACAAATCCTGCAAGGACTATTAGATATGCTACATGAACTAGAATCTAACTTTAAAGTGGCCTAAAATGAAAAGTAGCTCCTTTTAAGCACATCACGTGTCTGTACACTCTAAGAACGTGGTGACCAACAAGTCTATCGCAAAGTCAATGCTGGTAGATCACACATCTTTTATTAGGTAAATGCAGGCCCGGTTCTATGGGGGTGCTAAGCACCATCAAAAGAAAGCAAAAGCATCCTCAGTTGAAGCTGTACTAAAAGCATATTTGCAAAACAGATCTGGCAAACTATCCAGTGCCTATTTGTGTTTCCGCTCTGGAGAACGTAAAAGGTATTTTCACAGCATTGAGCAATATAGCCAATCACAGACATATCCTTTGATTTCTGGAATGCAAAGGCCAATCAGAGACGTTTATGTTAGACAGTATTCACTCACCGCTTAAAACACTGGAGTTTTTGTTCAAAGTTATACAAGCTCGCAAATGCTCTCATTATAACATACAGTGTATACACGATGTAAATAATAGATTGATTGTGTGGTATAGAGAGATTCATTGATTATAACGAAACTTTGTGAGATCGCAATAAACAATTAAAAGGCGTGACAGCTGTCACCACCGATAACCTTTTGGGCAGCGTGCCGGCATTTAGCGCCATTACGCTTCGAGCATCCCAAGTTCGAGTCCCGGCTCATGAACTTTCCCCGATCACACCATTGCTGACGTAATCTATCGTTCTGTGGGTATTTTCAATGTAATGTTAAAATTTAACAATATTATAATTGAACATTAATTGTTTTTATTTAATTATTAGATTAATTCAATATAAAGATACACGTTTTTGGCTTTTAGATTGTTTGTTTTTTGTCAATAGATCTCACTGAGTTTGAAAAGTAGACCCCTAAGAGTTTCTGTAATGGAGATTTTGGCTTGTACCACATGAGAGACCTTGACTTCTGATCTGGGACAGACCAAAATCTGTCAGATCATGAATACAGACCTTCACTACTTTATTCATCAATTAAAAAATCATACACCAAATGTCATAAACTACTGAATTGCTATTAAATTAATTAAAATTATTAATTTGTTTTGTTTTAGTAAAAACTGTTATAAAAACATATTCAAACAAGAATGAAATATTTAGTTGTACCCTCATTTTGTGTTACTGCATGATCCAGTCACCCATTACAAAAACTTGTAACACTGCTTGAAGTAACATAACTTTAACCCTATTTTTGAAAGCATTTTGACAGCATAACAGGTAAATAATCATTGTATATTATCAATTTTTACAAAAACTGTCATTCTGCTTGCATTTGTAAGCCTCAACTATCCAAATGTTACTTGTGTTGTTCGTAAGAACAGAAATAAATTTCAATTTTTTTTTTTTATTTATGAGAAACCAAGCTTGACAGCTTAATTTAGGCTAAACCTGCAACCCTGTTACCTATGTAGCGTCTGGAACACTCCAACACACAATATATATTTTGTTAGCTAGATTTCACAAATACTTTGTAACACCCCAGGACGCCGAACAAGACCCTGGTTTCATGGTAACCCGATACATTTACAACCTTGTGGAATGCGAGCCGGCTCTCATTCTGCTTTCTCGAAAATATCATCACCATTTAAAATATCATATTAAAATGCAATTTATTCCTGTGATGGCAAAGCTGAATTTTCATCAACCATTACTCCAGTCTTCAGTGTCACATGATCCTTCAGAAATCATTTTAATATGCTGATTTGATGCTCAATAAACATTTCTTATTATCAATGTTGAAAACAGTTGAGCTGCTTATTTTTGTGGAAACTAGGGTTGTGACGGTGAGGAAATTTTCCCACCGGTTAATCGACGTGTGACAACACCGGTAATACCGGTATCACTGCGGGGGCGGGGGCGTTCCCTCTTTTCCTCGCTTTCCTTCGCTTTTAAATAGCTTGTAAATGCGATGTGCGCATTTTATTTTCACTTTCAAATAGCGGCAATTCGGCATCAATTGCTTGAATGCAGCATGCTGCATTGAGCGTTCAGTTTTTAATTGTAGTATCTGTTCTTTTACTGAACCAAAAGATTTTTATTACTATTAAAAATCAAAACGACGTGGGGGACCGTGACACGGTGGGCAAGTGACGTAACCGGTGTTGCGGTTTAACACCAGTATCACCGTCAGCACCGTCTATCGTGGCAAGCCTAGTGGAAACCCTAATTTTTCAGTTTAAAGAGTTTTAACAACATTCATTAGGTATTTATTATATTTATTTATAATGTATTTACTGTCAATTTTGCTCAATGTAGCCTATTGCATTCTTGATGAATAAATGTATTAATTTCTTTTTTTTTTTTAATTACCTCAAACTTTTGAACAGTAGCATATCTCAATATATCTGACAATGTTAAATATAAAACCCAATTTTTGTGTTTGCTCTCACCAAGTATATTCAAACTGTTTAAATGCAAGAGCTTTAACAGTAAAACCCTTTTATGAAAATGTCTCGTACTCGCAAATCAAGGAATACTTGAAATGTAATGACTAATGATGGGTTTATTAGGAAACCGTTAAAAAAGTTCAAGTTTTAAAATATGCCAGCTTTTAAAGTTTTGTACGTTTCAGATCATTAGCAAAATTATTGTGAATATATTGCGGAGATTCAATATCATTCAGCCAGTGTTGGGTGTGAGATACTGTATTTTGCAATATTTTATTAAAAAATATGTTTTAGCTCCCAAGATGATTTAGCCATTTTTCCTTTGACAAACAACACAGATCATTGTGTGCTTGCAGAAAACGCACACTAATCATACCAATACATATAGTCACAGACAAATCATAAGCTTATGAGCACCATTTCTCAATGAAACTTTAAGAAATATGATCGAGGCATCAAAATATGGATTTAGTTTTTTTTGTAAGATGGCGATAAAATTAAGCAACCTTTCTCAATCGTTAGCCATCACTAAAACGAAGATTTATAAAGGTTTTGTCATTTTAGAGATTTGATGGAAGAAACAGGCTGTATTTCACAGAAAAAAGCACCTTCTATATAAACTTCAGATGATAAATTTCCACTGAAGTAAAGTCATTATAAGTCATTGCAAAATTTGCAAGAAGTTGCAACAGAGTTTTTGGTTTTAGGCTGATGTAAAGGGTCAGTCCATCATTCATACAATGTGATTATACTGTATTATTGCAGGTCTTAATAAAATTACAGACTAACTGGATTGTATTGGTGTTATTTAATCGTCAAAGCCAATTTTCATTCTTGCATGGTGAGGGTTACTTTTGAACACTGGTTTATTATCTTTCTCAATCAACCGTCTAGACTCTCAGCCTAATTATCGGTCAATACATACCCATAATTCCCCGCTACATTCAATCTGATGCTGAAGCTCTCATCTTCTGGATCAGGGATGCTCACTCCAATTATTTTTTTCCTCTCTTACAACCATCTCATATTCTCTCTCACACTTCGTTTGGTGAATTCTCACTCGCTTTCTCTATGTTTTAGCTCTGGCAAATGCAGAGACCCATGCTGAAGGAATCTCTCCACAATAACATTTAAACTTCGCCCAAGTTCACTGCTTCTCCCACCCCTCTCCCTTCATCTATCCATCTGCATGGATCCTCATCCCTCTTAAGTGGAAACATTCTTCCAACATCACAGGACGTCCATGTCAGTCTTTGAAGCTGAGCGCCAAACAGTTTTCTAAAGTTAATGGAGGAACATCCTTATCAGAGAGATCCAGCTGTCTTTTGATACAGCCAAGACCCTGTGGCTGGATGGAGGAAAAAAGATTTTGCCCAGGCAAGGCACATCCGATGATGCATCTGGACCATACGGGGGTGTCTAGCCAATGAGCTGGCGGAATGTGGGTATAACTGGATGATTACATCATGTGGTTTGGGGGCTAGGCGACTCCTTGGGGTATTTCTATGTAAATATACACATCTAGCTGGTAAGATCTCGATCAGAGACCCTCAGAGACCCCGGTTAACCTTGTGGCTTAAAACCAGATAACCGCACAGACAGACAGCACGAGTTGCATCTGTGAGATATTTGGACAGATGTAAGGCTTGCAGCTCAACAGTGACTGGGCACAGAAAGCTGATATCAATATTTGTTCAATTATTCATCCGCAAACAAATCATTTCCATAAGGCCTCAAAGGTAAAAGCTTCCGTCAGCAACATCTCAGACAATTTCACACCTCCGCGATATCAACACATGCAGGTACACACTTCAAAAGAGCACAGCTACAGAGTGTGTGTGGGACGTGTTTGTGGTGGTCAGTGATTTACACCAAAGCTTTCGGCCACGTCCAATATTTGGAAGAAGTGCCCGTCAGCCCTAGTGGTCCTTCCAGGGTTTTACACTTTACCAGTCAGCTAAAAGAACTCATCAGGGGTGCACAGCAGCCCCAAAAGGGTGCACCCATGAGCACCCTCCTGAATCATGAAATAAGACCATATAGCGTTTTGTATGTCATTTGAGACATGGTCCAGGACTTAGAAAATGGCCTGTACAGACACTCACAGACACACACAAAAAAATTATAAATACATCTAACATTTAAAAGAAATTGATATTCCGAGTGATGCCATTTTTTTTTTTTAATTGCAACAACTATAATGATATTAATATAGTAATAAAAAAATATATATATAAATAAAAGCCTGCACATAATAACAACACCATGAAAAAGTAATTTCTTATAAAAGTAGAACAAATATAGAAGAAACCTGAACATGGTCATATATATTAGAATTTTTTTTCCAACATGTATTTTTTTTTTTAAATATATAAAAGTTAATGTGTGCACTTAAGATAATAATGAAATCTGTTTAACTTAATGATTTCAGCATGATGTTCACCAAATTTGATTCCATGGAAATCTGGTTTCTGAAATAAGGACTGATCAGAAATGTGATCAGATTTACAAGGTTAATTGCAATTATTTTATTCTACTGATGGCAGTAGGTTTAACAGTAAAAAATAAATAAATCTGCATTTAGACATGTTAAAAATAATAATAATATAATGTCAGTGTTAATATGCTGTCAATGTAATAAATATAAATTAAACTGTCTCTCACAAGAGGACAAACACATACGTTTAAAAAAAAATTAAAACTACTCTGTATCAACACAATTCATCATATTTTTGTTGTTGGAATAGTTTGTGATGAAGGTCTAAACCATATGTATTTAATACTGAATTTAATTATTTCAGCTATAATAAAAGCTGCTAAATAAAGTCTGAAAATATATACGTTCAGATGCACAAATCCACAGACTGCTGATGTCCACTGCAGTCTTTTTCAAATAACAGTCAGAAAAGAAAATTAAATCTCTTAATTTTTTCTCTCTGGAAACATGGCTGAGGAGAGATGTGTGATGGCCCAGCTGTTGAATGTAGGATGTTAACCTACCTCCAGTCTTCCCGTGTCAGGCTGGAAGCCACGTGCCGGGTCCTCCGTGGTCACACGGCACTGGATGGCATAGCCATTGATCCGTATCTTGTCTTGTTTCAAGCCCAGCTCAGGCAGGCTGCGACCTTCACACACTCTCAGCTGAGCGTGTACCAGATCCACACTGGAAGAGAAAGACAGAGAGAGAAACAGAGACAGTGGTTTTATTGCATTTGGCAAACAACAAAAACACATTCTGCCACGGGCCCCACAGCCACAAAGATCACATCCACCCCCCCACACTTTATCACTCAAGACGAGTGCACGTTATCAGGCCAGACCCCTTGCTTCACGGATCTGGAATCACAACGGATTCACTTGAACCATTTTCAGCCGCTTGACATTCCAGCAGGTGCAACACGTCGAGGCAGCATTCACACCAGTGAGGCGAGAATGCGCGAGACGCCTGCTTGCTCCAATAACTTCTATTAGACAGGCTTGACAACTAGCAATCCGCTTCATAACGCTGCACTCGTTTGACAAGGAGTGGGATGAGGGGATTGTAGAAGGAAACGAGCGAGTCACTCAGCGACATACAAACAGGAAATGCCTGCTAGATTCATGGCTAACAGCTAGCGCCTGATCCGGCCTCAATAGCTTCACAATTAAATCAGTCCCTCAGCTCAATTGAATGAACCAGGCTTTTCCGGGGCTGATTGGCTACATTTGGCTGAATCTGCCATCTTATTGGATAAGTGCTTTCCCCAGTGTAAAGTTGGATTTATTAAGAGCCATATAAATCACACTGATATATTTACTCACCCTAGATTCACCGAACTCATTCCTCATGTCCCACAATTCCTAATCCTCATATATCAGGTCAATTTTATTCTTACAGGCGCAAAGGGGAGTGAACCGGGTTGACTCTAATGGGGGAAAAGATGCATATACTAGCGAAAAGAAACACTATGAATCTGCAGGCTTTTGTTGGGAATCAATGTCGGCGTGTACGGGAAACGCTACAAGGTATTTATTCCACATTACTAATGTTTGTTTCACCATATATCAGAAGGAATAAAAGCCATTCAAAAGGCTAAAACTTCACAATTCAACCTCTTTATGATGAATGAATAATCAAATTAAAAAGTGTGCGCGCGAGACAAAACCTGAAAGCACCAGTGGGTCCGAAAATATTTTTAACCAATAAAAGAAGAGTGAGGTAGTATTTGCCTTCATGCTGTGCATCAATAATTTATGCTACAAAGTGTCTGCCTTTTTATTTATCTCCAGCATGGAGGTATTTAAAAAATGTAGGATTTCTCGAAGGCCGACATACATACCGCACAGCATGCTTTTGATAACACTGCGGCAATACATTTATATGCACATACACACATGGTGATGGCAAAGGCAATTTGTTTGCACAGCTCTCAACATTATCTGGCAAGGCCTCATTAATTTTTTAACAATGGTACAAACAGGCTCTGAATATTGCACGCATATGTCTTTATGACACTGGCGTCTAATGATAACATCTCTCACATGAACTCTGGTCATAATAGCTGCAAGCTGAAATAATTACCAAATGAAACATCAAAATCAGCTTAATGGATTATCCCTATTATTTTCATCGTGTAAATACTCCAGCAGATCTGGAATTGTTAAAATGACATTTATCAGATGATATATTTGGGATCAGAGCAGCAAACAATAAAGTTGCAAGTTGAATCCAAACTAGGTGAAACAATTCTGCTTTTTTATGGACCCTGATCAAGACACTTGTATGGATAGTGTGGATGAGCTAAAATGGTTACGACATTAATTCTGCATTCGAAAGCTTTAAAAGCTGTTCTTAGTAACGCTATGTTAGCATTAATGTTAGGTAATCTTTCAGAAACCCACCAAACAAATTTAAAACTGATTTATGAGTATTAGGTTAAAAACTGGGGTGAAAAGTGCAAAAACTAAAGCTTATATGTACTTCAATGTATTTATTTTTGGATTCAGAGGTATTCGCTTATGCTTTCATGCAACCTCCATTTACTCACAAGACGTATTTTTCCTTATTTGCCCATCACACCGTATGTCAACACAATCTGATATATAAATAATACAACCGTCATATCAAATATTTATTATAAACTGAGAAATCTAGCACTGAATGTAAATTAAGAATGAATTGAGAATACAGAATGGGCTTATCTGACATTTTAGACAAAAAAATATACAACTTTGAAACCTTATAAAAGAAAAGAAGTTTATTTGTAAAATTAATCTCTTTGTTCTGTCAGGAATAAATCTTTCTTTTAAAGAGACACACACACACACACACGCGTACTTAAATCAGATGTTAACTTTAACACTTAAGTGGATTCAGTGAATGATCAAATTGGAAACAGAAAAAGAAACTGAAATTATTTTCATTCACTATTGTGACATATCCAAGTGAAACATGGATTAAAGCAGAGATTTTGTAGCAATGTGGAGGGGACATTAACGATTTTTTGATGTGCAAGTAGGATGTGTAAGTATAAATCATTTATAATACACAATATTCCTGCAAAATTATTGCAATTGCACAAAAAAAATAAGAGGAGACAATTTAGGAACTTGCAATTTTCATTAAAAAAAACAGCTCATAAAAGTTGTTTATTCACAATGTTGTCTCAAGAGTGTATAATCAATGTATAATCTATTTAGCAGTTTGGCTTTTCAGAGCTAGACAGGAAGAATAATCTGCAGCAGTGAAAACAGATTCTGGGATTCAATGTACTCATAAAAATCACAGCTATAAGGGGCCACTGACCCAGTCTCAAGGGCACAATGTTCACTTCCACGCTCCCTTACCTCTCTCGCTCAATTTTCTCCTGATTATATGCATCTACACTGCTCCCAAATTAATCTCTTTGTTCTGTCAGGAATAAATCTTTCTTTAAAAGAGACACACACACACACACACACACACACACACACACACGCATACTTAAATCAGATGTTAACTTTAACACTTAAGTGGATTCACTATTGTGACATATCCAAGTGAAACATGGATTAAAGCAGAGATTTTGTAGCAATGTGGAGGGGACATTAACGATTTTTTGATGTGCAAGTAGGATGTGTAAGTATAAATCATTTATAATACACAATATTCCTGCAAAATTATTGCAATTGCACAAAAAAAAATAAGAGGAGACAATTTAGGAACTTGCAATTTTCATTAAAAAAAACAGCTCATAAAAGTTGTTTATTCACAATGTTGTCTCAAGAGTGTATAATCAATGTATAATCTATTTAGCAGTTTGGCTTTTCAGAGCTAGACAGGAAGAATAATCTGCAGCAGTGAAAACAGATTCTGGGATTCAATGTACTCATAAAAATCACAGCTATAAGGGGCCACTGACCCAGTCTCAAGGGCACAATGTTCACTTCCACGCTCCCTTACCTCTCTCGCTCAATTTTCTCCTGATTATATGCATCTACACTGCTCCCATAGCAATACTTACTCCAAGCAATCCATGCCTGGAAAGCTACAATGCCTTCCGTAATAATGTGAAACAATAACTTAAAAGGATTACTGCACTATTATATGAACAGGCTCTGATTCAGCAAACATGCATTGCCTACCAAACTTCCCAAAATATACAATATCCTGATCTGCCATAGATCCAGAAGAGAATTTCATATTTGTTTCATAACTAACCCATTTTAAAAGCATCAGAATGAGATGAGAATGCACTAATGGTGGCATTTTAAGCAATGACTCATCTGTCTGTGACTCTTTTTTTCCTGGCATGCATTTAAATTCCAGGCAACGGTGCATTATGTGGGATAATACAATAGACTGTGCCTGATAAATCAACCATTTCTTAAAAGTGTGTCATCAGCATCTTCAATCTTCAACTGTATGGCAATCTGAACTGTTTTTTTTAAAGAAAGTTGAAGAGTGGTTGTTCTGTGTCTTTTGCCATAGAAGTGTCAATGTATGCACCTTCGATAATCAGAAATAAGCTTAATGTGATTTAATCAAAAACAAGTGGCAGCTGAATCAACACACATACCATACATACATACAGTATGTGTGCTTTTATATATACACAGTTGTGTATACATTACAAATAAGTAACTTAAACAGAAGTGCTGAATAGGGGTTGAATAATTATGATATAACTATCATATATATGATATAAGGATGATGTGATATTTACAAATATTACATTATATACTGATATTATTACTTTCAACATGGCACTAAACTGCAATAAAAAAAACACTTCAGAAAAGGGGTCGAATCATTAATTGCAATTTTTTTCTCTTTTTTTTATATTACTCAGCAATGCTTATTTGTTAGGTCTGTTGCTTGAGGATCAACAAAGGATGTTGATTCAGGAACATGTACCACATGAATGAATCACAGTGCTGGTCAATGCCTTCTGAAACATCACATTTCACATTTACAAGCAATAAAAAAATAAAAAAAACACCACCACACACTTGCTACCCCCTAACTGCCATGGTGTACCCTTCAAATCTCCAGACAGCACTGCATATAAGCAGCCTACAGCCAGACAGATGAGAAAGAGTGAGAGCGCTGAAGAGAGACAAACAATGAAGACTGGGAGCATTAGACAGACAAAACAAGAGCGCAGAGAGAAAAAGGAGGACAGCAGAACAGAGGCGACTGCAGCGAGCAGCATGAGAATGGTGATGGAAGCTGCTCAGTGATGAGGTGGGGGAGCCATGTTAATATATTCAGTCTGATTCTCTATTCCATTTTAATTGCCAAAGCCAGGCAGCAGCATATGCAGAAATGATGTGGGAGTGGAACAATCTCAGTCAGTCATACAACACAGACTGAGCCCCATGAGTGACAGCGTGCTGTTGTGTGATTTACTGTGTGTGTGTGTGTGTGTGTGTGTGTGCACGCGTGCATGATGCAGAAATGATGTGGGAGTGGAACAATCTCAGTCAGTCATACAACACAGACTGAGCCCCATGAGTGACAGCGTGCTGTTGTGTGATTTACTGTGTGTGTGTGTGTGTGTGTGTGTGTGTGCACGCGTGCATACTTCCACAATGTTTAATATCTTCCAATGCTCCTGAATTGGATCCTACCACAATTTAAAGAAATCAACAAATGACACTTGAGTATCCAAGCCAAGAGAAAGTCAAAATCTGATGCGTGACAATATTCCCTCATCAATATCTCCTCTAAGTTTTGTTGACCAACTTCTAAGTGTGACTATATGTATATACACACACTTTTTAATTTTTAACATAATATAATGACCAAATACATGATTAATATATTCATTTTTTTCTCTAATTGTTTATAAAGTTTCAGGGGTAGAAAATGGTACAAATAATTAAATACAATTTAAAAAATGTGAAAAAGAAAGAGAGAGAAAGAAATAAAAAAAGTTATTTAATAATTGTAAATGGCTAAACATTTAATATATATAAATAATAATACATTAGAATATTATTTTACAAAAATAATTATTCTACAATATATTAATTTATTTTTGTCAACATTATTATTTACGATATTAACAATAACAGAAACCTTTTAATTTTAATGTCATATACTGATCATTTTAATTTTAATGTCATATACCGATTGAATTACTGATATTTTCAATGTTCTACTCCCTAACACAATATTATAAAGGTTTAAGGACAAAAAAATTGAACAAATCACTGAAAAAAATAAATTAATTAATTAAAAATTAAAGGGGTCACATGATGCGATTTCAATTTTTCCTTTCTCTTTGGAGTGTTACAAGCTCTTGGTGCATGAAGAAGATATGTAAAGTTGCAAAGACTAAAGTCTCAAATCCAAAGAGATATTCTTTATAAAAGTTAAGAGTCAACCATGCCTACATCACGATGTGGGAAGATTTGCATAACGCTTTGTTCACGCAAAGAAAGGCGGCACAACTTTGTTTCTCACAGTAGTATTGTTGTTGCCGTGTGTTTCGTTGTGAAAGCGAAACTACTTGTTTGGCCTTCCAAAAGAGGATGATATCCGCTTCGTCATGCCTGGAGCTGATCCGTGCTGGTTGCTGAGGAAATACATCAACTTCGCGCTGTGGATCGCCAGATCGGCTTTCACGACTAGAAATCAGTGGTTAAGTTGTATTTACACGACTAGAAATCAGTGGTTAAGTTGTATTTACAATACTGTTCCAGAACAGTTCAACCCAAACATTAAGATGAGTCCAGCCCAGGGTCGTCACATGTGGTTGCCGCAAGCCCGCCGGCCTCCGTTCACTCAAGCCGCTCACTGCAGCCTCTTTTGGAAGGACACGACTAGAAATCAGTGGTTAAGTTGTATTTACAATACTGTTCCAGAACAGTTCAACCCAAACATTAAGATGTGTGCAGCTCATTTTATGGAGGACTGTTTCCTGATCCTGGGAGAAGAACATGCAATGCCGGCTGTTCTGGCTCACAGACTGTAAGTACGTTTTCATTTAAAGGATTTGCCACTGATGATTCAAACGCGAGTTTTGAGCAGTGTAGAGTAGCGCTTGTTGTTTGTCATTTCTCTGATCACAAATGCAGACATGGTTTTATGTTTACGCGGCTATCTAGAGATTGTACATGCACATACATACCTACCAGAGATGTTCACAAGTCTTTAACCTGGAGTCTGAGTCAAGTCTCGAGTCTTTGGTCACGGGTCCGAGTCTCAAGTGATCTAATGGCTCACAAAAAAAATTTCCATTCATAATCCTCATGCATTGAATTTGAAATCTTCCAAAATTTTGGCCAAAGCTGTTTTATAGGCTTTAGACAAAATGTATGATCTATGATCTGCTTTTTTAATAAAATAGGTAGGGGTCGACCGATTATCGGTGCCGATATTAAGCATTTTTATGATTATCAGTATCGGTCATTTTCAAAACCGATTCGCCGAAAAAATAACTTAATTATGAAACACACTATTTGGCTCTGATGCAGCCTGTCAGAACTCACCACTCTGTAGCCTAAAGCAGTCTCCGCCCACCACCCATCTGATTTGTTGGGAGTCACGAGTCAGACCAATCAATGCGGAATTCACTCTCACTCCGAAACCACTTGCTAACTGGAGCTGCTTCAGTGATCACGCATCAGTTGTCCCCCTCAAAGGTAAGGCAGCACCAGACGTTGCTTAAGTTGCAATAAATCGCAATCCACTAACGTTACACTGAAGTTGCAAAACACCTCAATATTATCTATGATTTCCGCGGAAAACGCGGACGGAATCGCGGAATCCAGTCATATAAATGGAATTTACTGTATGACGTGGAATGTCACGGAATTTGTCAAAGTTTGGATGAATTAATCAAATGTAGGTCAGTACACTTAAATAGAGTCGCAATATGGACTAGCATCTGTAAATATTAAGCCGCAAAAATACTATTTAAATATGAATCCAGCATGTTCTGCGTGTCTCTGTGTAAGTAAATGGCACAGATGCGCAGTTTTGTTTTCTACACAAAGTGTGCGACGCTCGCGGTGATTTCAGTCGTATCACTACATGAGGACATAAATACATGAACAACATTTCCAGAACTGCTCTGACTCCCTCTAAAAGTCACTTCATGAGCATTTGACAGTTTCATTGGAGTAAAACTATCTTCATATCATTTACATAGACCTACAGAAACAAGTTCCTCATGGCAACCCGTCAAAATATAAATTCGGGTTAGCTTAATGAAATTATCAGAAATATATTACTGTGGTGCAGTATGATGTACATAATACTACTCGGGATGAAAGTTTTCCGTCACTACGACAGATTTCCGTCAATTGGAAAAAAAGAGGGGAAAAGAAACATGTAGCACATTGTTGTTGTTCTGCCGGTGTTCTGACGATTTGTTGGTAGCATAATCTGATAGGTAGCATATTTGTCAGAACACCAGCACACCAAAAATCCTGACAACATAACGCCGCTCGCATCATTCACAGTCGGGTTATTAGCAGAGAACACAGAGCAGGTCTTGAATTTCAGGCACAGGATTGCGGCTATTAATAATAATTCTACT
>NW_015505523.1:3141964-3146912 GCF_001515645.1 Sinocyclocheilus grahami | reverse complement strand
GGAATGTCACGGAATTTGTCAAAGTTTGGATGAATTAATCAAATGTAGGTCAGTACACTTAAATAGAGTCGCAATATGGACTAGCATCTGTAAATATTAAGCCGCAAAAATACTATTTAAATATGAATCCAGCATGTTCTGCGTGTCTCTGTGTAAGTAAATGGCACAGATGCGCAGTTTTGTTTTCTACACAAAGTGTGCGACGCTCGCGGTGATTTCAGTCGTATCACTACATGAGGACATAAATACATGAACAACATTTCCAGAACTGCTCTGACTCCCTCTAAAAGTCACTTCATGAGCATTTGACAGTTTCACTGGAGTAAAACTATCTTCATATCATTTACATAGGCCTACAGAAACAAGTTCCTCATGGCAAACCGTCAAAATATAAGTTCGGGTTAGCTTAAAGAAATTACCAGAAATATATTACTGTTGTGCAGTATGATGTACATAATACTACTCAGGGATGAAAGTTTTCCATTGCTACGACGGATTTTGGTCATTTGGAAAAAATTAGGGGAAAAGAAACGTTGGTAGCATAATCTGATAGGTAGCATTATTTGTCAGAACACCTGCACACCAAAAATCATCCCCGCCACGGCTGCAGCTTCTCACTGACAACATAACGCTGCTCGCATCATTCACAGTCGGGTTATTAGCAGAGAACACAGAGCAGGTCTTGAATTTCAGGTGCAGGATTGTGGCTATTAATAATAATTCTACTCATTCCCGCAGGTTCCGCGCTTATAACGTGATGGCAGATGACGGAACTTATCATTTGCACGTGCTATTGCGTCTTGAGAACTCACTCGCACGCTCTCATTTTCTGTGCGCCCACATATCGCAATAAGGAGAGTGACAGATTTTAGTAATTATTAAAGGAGTTTACAAATGTGATATTGATTTAATACAACAAAACAAGTACTGCCTGATTTTGCTCTATTTCATCAACGAAAATGGTTCCAAATAAAGTAACAGCTCAGCCGCTGCGCATCTCTAAAAGCAAACACAGCGGTGTTTCATTCATGAATGAAAGTGCGTTTTTGAACGAATCTAGTGAGTCAGTGATTCATGATTACCCATTCATAAAGACAGTCACTTGCTTCATTCCTGAATGAATCAGCAGTTCAAACAAATCAATTGAACGAATGATTCAGTGATAAAATCAGTGACTTGCCGCCACCTGCTGGTGGTTTCAGTTTCATTTTTAGGTATAATTGCAAATATTTCAATCATTTAATATTTCTGTATTCAAACTTTTATAATTTAAAACATTAATCTCCACATGAATTTATGAATTTAATTGCACTCATGCCACCTCTGAGCCTCTTTGAATGTCTGAAAATGTACCTACAAGCCACTTTTGTGTTCTTCTGTGCCACCTCTGTAGTACAAATTCATTTTTCATCAATACTAATTTCATGATTGGTAACTTATTTGTCTTATTCTACTTCTTATTATATTGTTTTAAATAGAAATTTTAAAAAGCTTATAAACATAAATTTTGGAATTTGACGGATGAAAATGATGCCATTGCAAAGAAAATGCCCCTTTAAATCACTTCACCTCATATTAGGAAGGCTAATTTTTTATCAGAATCAGAAGGTGCTCCTTAATTTTTTTTTTTAATTAGGAGGACAAGCGCTCCTGATTACAAGAAGAAAAACACTGCTCTTAAACTGGGTGTGTGACAGGTATGGCTGTGGAATGGGGTTTGGTCGAGGAAAATTTTTCAGTCAAGATTTTTTTTTTGCTTTAACCACTGACTACAACAACAATTATTACAACTTTTGTTTAAAAGAATAAAATCACACAATATGCAATTTTTTCCATGTTTTAATTTTAATGGTAAACCCTTTGTTTGCCAAAAAATAAAGAGTTTACTGTGGGAGTACTACACTCAACCAACACCAGGGAAGGCAGTTTTTTGTCAGAGCCCTTGTTATTCTTAATTTTGACATTAATTTTAATTTTTACACCAGACATATATAACGGTTCTCGGTCTACTTGATCTGTAATAATCGGTATCGGCATTAGCCTTGAAAAACAAATCGGTCGACCCCTAAAAAGAGGTGTTAAGATGTAAGGTTAATGTACATCCAGTCTGTTATTTATAGGCTATGTTTTAATCCATTACCATGTTCAAAACTATTTTTCTGTAATCAAATTCTATAATAAGTGTCCGATCTACCATGAGACATCAGGAAATGTGTGACAGATATTACAACCATTCATTTAAAGTTCCAAGAGGTGCGGCCTCTATATTTTCTTCCAAGCAGAGGTCCGGACAAAAATAAATAAATAAAAAATTAATTTTTACATGTATTGTATTTTTACATTTAGATGCATGCGAGGCCATGTGACAGAAAAAAAACACTGTTTCTGTTCAGGGTTTTGCTTCTGAAATCTATACTATTTTAATATTTTACTTAAAAGCATTATCTATTAAAAACAATGTAGCTACAATAATCAAAACGTTCTCATCTTGAGCAGAGAAGAAAGATAACTAGCAGTTTCAAAGTTTGAGTTCTATCCTAGCTATCAAACAACAATTTTCCCAATTATAATTACATGATTCATTTGAAATGTTCTTAGCCTACAGATTAATAATGCTAAATGTAGATCAGAAATGTCTTGTCACATCTGGTTTGAACAGTCAATGTCATAGGTTATAGATAGATAAAAAGAGAGTAAGAAAAATAACTATTTGCAGCATTGTTTTTTTCTGCTGTTTTAGTGATAGTAATTATAATTTTGCTGCTCACAGTGTTTCTGTTGTTGTTTAAATAACCGCGACATCGCAACTCTTAAACTTGCACCGGCACGTGTCAGGAGAGAGAGAAAGCGCTCGGAGCTGAAAAGGCTTGAATAAAAAGCGTTTGGCTTTAGATAAAAATACTAGAGGATATAGCGCTGAAAGATATTTGCCATAAACGACCCTGAGCACTTATGTGATCCGCTCCGCTGTTTTGACGCGCTGCTCACTTAAAATGGTGCTGCTGTTATGGCTCGCGGTCCGGATGGATGCCGGGGTGCGGATGCGGTCCGCCTTTTGAATATCAGTTATATAAGTATTTAAGGATAAAAGACTCAAGTTGCTTTTAAAATATTCACGAGTCATTTTCCTCGAATCGAGTCAAGCCTGGAGTCATTTCAGGTCGAGTCTGAAGTCTATAAAAATGCGACTTGAGTGTGACTCGAGTCCGAGTCACTAACTCGAGTGCCCATAAAGAGTTTACTGTGGGAGTACTACACTCAACCAACACCAGGGAAGGCAGTTTTTTGTCAGAGCCCTTGTTATTCTTAATTTTGACATTAATTTTAATTTTTACACCAGACATATATAACGGTTCTCGGTCTACTTGATCTGTAATAATCGGTATCGGCATTAGCCTTGAAAAACAAATCGGTCGACCCCTAAAAAGAGGTGTTAAGATGTAAGGTTAATGTACATCCAGTCTGTTATTTATAGGCTATGTTTTAATCCATTACCATGTTCAAAACTATTTTTCTGTAATCAAATTCTATAATAAGTGTCCGATCTACCATGAGACATCAGGAAATGTGTGACAGATATTACAACCATTCATTTAAAGTTCCAAGAGGTGCGGCCTCTATATTTTCTTCCAAGCAGAGGTCCGGACAAAAATAAATAAATAAAAAATAAATTTTTACATGTATTGTATTTTTACATTTAGATGCATGCGAGGCCATGTGACAGAAAAAAAACACTGTTTCTGTTCAGGGTTTTGCTTCTGAAATCTATACTATTTTAATATTTTACTTAAAAGCATTATCTATTAAAAACAATGTAGCTACAATAATCAAAACGTTCTCATCTTGAGCAGAGAAGAAAGATAACTAGCAGTTTCAAAGTTTGAGTTCTATCCTAGCTATCAAACAACAATTTTCCCAATTATAATTACATGATTCATTTGAAATGTTCTTAGCCTACAGATTAATAATGCTAAATGTAGATCAGAAATGTCTTGTCACATCTGGTTTGAACAGTCAATGTCATAGGTTATAGATAGATAAAAAGAGAGTAAGAAAAATAACTATTTGCAGCATTGTTTTTTTCTGCTGTTTTAGTGATAGTAATTATAATTTTGCTGCTCACAGTGTTTCTGTTGTTGTTTAAATAACCGCGACATCGCAACTCTTAAACTTGCACCGGCACGTGTCAGGAGAGAGAGAAAGCGCTCGGAGCTGAAAAGGCTTGAATAAAAAGCGTTTGGCTTTAGATAAAAATACTAGAGGATATAGCGCTGAAAGATATTTGCCATAAACGACCCTGAGCACTTATGTGATCCGCTCCGCTGTTTTGACGTGCTGCTCACTTAAAATGGTGCTGCTGTTATGGCTCGCGGTCCGGATGGATGCCGGGGTGCGGATGCGGTCCGCCTTTTGAATATCAGTTATATAAGTATTTAAGGATAAAAGACTCAAGTTGCTTTTAAAATATTCACGAGTCATTTTCCTCGAATCGAGTCAAGCCTGGAGTCATTTCAGGTCGAGTCTGAAGTCTATAAAAATGCGACTTGAGTGTGACTCGAGTCCGAGTCACTAACTCGAGTGCCCATCTCTGATACCTACATACACAATCGACAGCTAGAAAGAACAACAGATAGATCGAACAATAGCTAGAACGACAACAAAACTTCAGCTAGAAAGTACGACAGAAGGACAGAGCAACAGAGTAATAGCTAGAAAGGACGACAGAACGACAGCTAGAAAGGACGACAGAACACAGTGACAGCTAGAAAGGACGACAGTACAACAGAGCGACTGCTAGAAAGGACGACAGAGCGACAGCTAGAAAGAACGACAGAACAAAAGAGAGACAGTTAGAAAGGATGACAGAGCTACAGCTAGAAAGAATGACAGAGCGACAGCAAGAAAGGACGACAGTACAACAGAGCGACAGCTAGAATGGATGACAGAA
>NW_015505523.1:3127617-3141918 GCF_001515645.1 Sinocyclocheilus grahami | reverse complement strand
AATATCAGTTATATAAGTATTTAAGGATAAAAGACTCAAGTTGCTTTTAAAATATTCACGAGTCATTTTCCTCGAATCGAGTCAAGCCTGGAGTCATTTCAGGTCGAGTCTGAAGTCTATAAAAATGCGACTTGAGTGTGACTCGAGTCCGAGTCACTAACTCGAGTGCCCATCTCTGATACCTACATACACAATCGACAGCTAGAAAGAACAACAGATAGATCGAACAATAGCTAGAACGACAACAAAACTTCAGCTAGAAAGTATGACAGAAGGACAGAGCAACAGAGTAATAGCTAGAAAGGACGACAGAACGACAGCTAGAAAGGACGACAGAACACAGTGACAGCTAGAAAGGACGACAGTACAACAGAGCGACTGCTAGAAAGGACGACAGAACAAAAGAGAGACAGTTAGAAAGGATGACAGAGCTACAGCTAGAAAGAATGACAGAGCGACAGCAAGAAAGGACGACAGTACAACAGAGCGACAGCTAGAATGGATGACAGAACGACAGAGCAACAGCTAGAAAGGACGACAGAACAACAGAGCGACTGCTAGAAAGGATGACAGAACGACAGCTAGAAAGGACGACAGCAACAGCTAAAAAGGACAGCAGAACAAGAGAGCGACAGCAAGAAAGGACGAAAGAACGACAGAGAGTGACAGCTAGAAAGGATGACAGAACGAAAGCTAGAAAGGAAGACAGAACACAGCGACAGCTAGAAAGGACGACAGAACGACAGCTAGAAAGGACGACAGCAACAGCTAATTCTGCAACTACGGGCACTTTTAAGCAGCAAGAAAGGACGAAAGAACGACAGAGAGTGACAGCTAGAAAGGATGACAGAACGAAAGCTAGAAAGGAAGACAGAACACAGCGACAGCTAGAAAGGACGACAGAACGACAGAGCAACAAAGTGACAGCTACAGTTGTGGCCAAAAGCATTGGCAGTGACTTAAATTTTGTGTTTTGCAAAATTTGCTACTTAAGCTGTTGTGGTGTTCATTCACATTGTTTCTAGATTATGTCACTGCCAATACTTGTAGAAACAATGTGAATGAACACCACAACAGCTTAAGTAGCAAATTTTGCAAAACACAATTTATGTCACTACCAATACTTTTGGCCACGACTGTAGAAAGGAAGACAAAACGACAGAGCAACAGCTAGCAGGGACGACAGTACAACAGAGCAACAGCTAGAAAGGACGACAGTACAACAGAGCGACAGATAAAAAGGACGACAAAACGTCAGAGCGACAACTAGAAAGGATGACAGAACGTCAGAGAGCGACAGCTAGAAAGGACGACAGCAACTGCAAGAAAGGACGACAGAGCGACAGCTAGAAAGGACGGCATAACGACAGATCGACAGCTAGAAAGGACGACAGTCGTTCGCATTAACTCCTGGTCTGCACACGCTCTCTGTGGAATAGGAATTGCGGCATATGTTTCCACATTTCTTGTTAGCATCTTCCATTTACCGCTGTCTCGTTTGTATTTGGCCAGTTTGGAGAAAGCCTCACAAATACAAACCTGACCAGCCGGGCGTTTGCAATCACGGGAATTAGAAGACATTTGTACAAACGCGGATGGGTGACTTGAATAGAGATGGCTCCAGATTGGCAATGTATTATTTGGTTTCCCAACAAGGTCAATCACTCAACATGAAATTTATTTGCTGAATGCAGAATATACTGTATTTTTCAGTGCTCAAACCTGCCAATCTAAAGCATGATCTAAAGGAAACGTCGTATGGCGTTTGATTAAATTTTTTGAATTAACAGACTTGTAGTCTAAATAAAACAACAACAACTGTTATTGTTATTACACTTGAATACAAAGCTTTGTATTATGCTTGTTATAGAGTGTCGTCACGTGCACTACCGCCAGTGGCAATAGACCGACGTGGTTGTCACGGCGACTGTCACAGTCCTACGACAGTGACCACTAGAAAGGATGACAGAGCGACAGCTAGAAAATGACAGAGCAACAGCTAGAACGGACGACAGAACGACAGAGCGACAGCTAGAAAGGATGACAGAGAGTGACTGCTAGAATAATTGGCAGAATGACAGAACGACAGCTAGAAAGGATGACAGAGAGCGACAGCTAGAAAGCATGACAGAATGATAAAACGACAGCTAGAAAGGATGAAAGAATGACAAAGCGACAGCTAGAAAGGACGACAGAATGACAGAGCGACAGCTAGTAAGGACAACAGAATGGCAGAGCGACAGCTAGAAAGGACGACAGAGCGACAGCTAAAAAGGACGACAGAGTGACCGCTAGAAAGGATGACAGAACAACAGCTCGAAAGGACGACAGAATGACAGAGCGACAGCTCGAAAGGACGACAGAACGATAGAGCGACAGCTAAAAAGGATGACAGAGTGACAGCTAGAAAGGACGACAGAGCGACAGCTAGAAAGGACGACAGAACGACAGCTAGAAAGGACGACAGAGCGACAGCTAAAAAGGACGACAGAGTGACCGCTAGAAAGGATGACAGAACAACAGCTCGAAAGGACGACAGAATGACAGAGCGACAGCTCGAAAGGACGACAGAACGATAGAGCGACAGCTAAAAAGGATGACAGAGTGACAGCTAGAAAGGACGACAGAGCGACAGCTAGAAAGGACGACAGAACGACAGCTAGAAAGGACGACAGAGCGACAGCTAAAAAGGACGACAGTGACAGCTAAAAGGGATGACAGTGACAGCTATAAATGACGACAGAACGATAGAGCGACAGCTAGAAAGGACGACAGAGCGACAGCTAAAAAGGACGACAGAGCGACAGCTAAAAAGGATGAGAGTGACAGCTAGAAAGGATGACAGAACAACACAAAGCGACAGTGAGAAAGGACGACAGAGAGCGACAGCTAGAAAGGACGACAGAACGACAGCTCGAAAGGACGACAGCTAGAAAGGACAACAGAATGATAAAATGACAGCTAGAAAGGACAACAGAATGACATAGATAAAACGAAAGATAAATAGACAGACAGATAGACTTAATAGACATACAAAGGACAATCGAGTGGCCACTCAAATTCAATAAATCTCTTGTCTTTTCCCACAAATGTTTGGGTCTGATTTCAATCTTGAATATTTCTTCCAGTCTGCAGAGAAATAACATCAGAAGAGCACAGTTGAGCCCCTGTGCAGATTAACGGGAACACTGTCCCTCACAGTCTTATCTCTGTTCAGAAGTGTGTGCAGTTGTCGGGTCCAACCAGCCTGTTTAAACAGCATCATTACACACCGCTGTTGACAAAGCGCTTGAGCCGATCACCCTGTGGTTACCTGCTGCTAAGGAAACGCACACAAACACTCCTGGAGAGGGATGCTGGCACGGATCAAGTCTCTGCCATCACATAGACGGCTCTCAAGGGCCCCCTAGGAACGCTTGTTTTTTATCTGCTCCATTCAGAGCCAAATCAGAAAGGACAGAAGCTTTACACATCAATACCACAACAAATCCAAACAACTAAAATCACGTTGACGGTAAACAGCGCTCCATTATCTGATCCAACACTATACAAGCAAAAGGTCATAAGACCAAACCCACAAAGGAATGAAATCCCCCCCCCCCCCCGCCCCCGGGCGGGGGAGGGGGGGGGGGGGGGGGCACTCTGGCCCCCGGAGAGAGAGCAATGGGTTTGTGTGGGTAGGCCACATTCAGTTTTCAAAAAAAATCAGTCAGTCAGTTTCTTTCCTCCTACGCTATTCCCCTCAAATTCATATTTGACCTTTAATTACCAAGTCTTATCTCCAGCTAACTTTCACCCTTAAAACTTTTGGCATCTCGCACGTTCCGTAATGATCTATACCATTAGTTGGCTGTCCATTAAAAAGTAAATCAATACACTTGCAGAAAACACACTACAACAATGCACTAATGTCTCGGCCCGTTCCCCTGTTAGGTGAGAAAGGTTCATCCGTCTCATTCATCTTGCTTCTCTCTCCCAGTGTCTTTTTCCTCGCTCTCTCCTGCACCTCCGTCACTCCGTCTTTCCAAGCCCCCTAATGCCCTTGTCCAATCTCTTCCCTGCAAAAATGGACCAATACAAATGAGCAGCTGCAATTTAGCAACAACCCAAAGTAATTAGAAACCCATTACCAGGGTCACCCAGAGACAGTGCACCCACACACACACACCAACACAAAGATCATGCACTCTCTCTCTCTCACACACACACACACACACACACACGCACACAGAAAACAAGAATGAATGCAGAATGAGCGTGAAAAGTCACGGCATAACTGCACAGCTGTGAGGCGTGGAAGGAGGCAGTGAGTGAAGAATTGAAGCACTCAATCAACTCTTCGCCATGCACTTGCTGGCTTCTGCATAATCAAGGAGAAATGGGGAGAGTAGTCTTGCGTAGCCAGAATTTTGAGCATCAGCATCAAGTCTGGTCCACGCAGAAACTTGTTCTAGTCAAAGGGTCAGGCTCATTTTAATTTAATTTAAAATGTAATTTAATTTAAAAAAATCTATTTATTTTAATGTAATTAAATTTTTCATATCAGCTATTTATTAATTTGCACCAGTGTTTGTATAGTTAACTAAAACTCTTACAAAATTTTGAAATAACGCAGAAATAAAAATATATATAAATATTTTAAAAATGTATTAATTAATTAAAAGTTAAAAGGACACTTAAAAGCACTAATAAAAATGACAAAAGCAAAAAAATATACATATAAAAAATATAATATAAAAAATACTAAAATAATGCTGATTAGTATATGGGTGTTTCTGCAACTACGGGCACTTTTAAGTCCCAGCAGTGAAATTTTAGATTTATGTTAAAATATGATGCTTTATAAGTATATTCACAGTGTCATTACACACCTTGACAAAAATATAATTAATGATTAATGGATTTCATTTAAAATTCTGAAGCATTTATAGGTCCAAACACCATTTTTGTTAATGTCCCACAACTCTGGTCACAATGTTGAGATACGTAAAATAAGCTAATTTAATTACAATTTACATTATTTCAAATGGAATGGTTTAATATACATATACATTTACAGCATCTTAAATATTTTTGTATTATTTACTGATAATTTTTAATGATTTTTTCAAATTTAAATGTGCCTGACCACACTTTTGGGTCCTTACAGCAACAATGAAAAAAGGCTTTTATGATCACATTTTATCAAAGACAAAGAAGTTTAGTTTCTATAGAAACAGAAATTAACACATGAGCACATTGCTGATAGACTGGGTCACCTCACTACCTCACTCACAAGATCCAAAAAATATAAGGTAAATATCATCTTTTCTGTGTCAGTATTTATTGTGTGTCCTTACCATACAGCTTAGTAATTCTGTACTTTGAACTACATTTTAAAAATTAATTTATATTATATTATGGTTTAATTCATGTATATTAAGATGCTAAGATGCTAAGAGTCAAAACTAATGTAGCAGACCTTGCTAGCTGCCAATTAGCTGCAATATCAGCAAAAATTTCATTTCCGCAACATGTCTTTACCGCAGCAAATTTAGGTGTTGCGGTAGAGACAAGTTTGAGGTTTACTGTCTATTATAAATTATATTTAAACATGACATTTTGTAACCCTAGATGAGACCAAATTCATCAACAATAAGATCAAAGAAATGCAGAGAGGAAATGAGAAAAGACCCAGTGGTATGCAAAGTATCTGCAGAAGGAAAAAGAACGTTACAAAAAGAGAAAGGAAAATGGGCAGATAAAGAGTCTCCCAGCTGACAAAAAGAGAGAAAACTCTGAAAAGAAGGCAGTGGAGGATAAATAAAAGAAACCAGAGGGCAAAACACAAAGTACTGCATGCCTCAAATCAGTACACAAATCAAATCACTTTAGGAGACAATATTTTTAAAACATGAAAACCAGTTTGAGTTCTTTACTGCAAAACTAGTACAATCTTTTACACATGCAATACCTTCTGTTTTCTGTTTATTTTACTGTCATTCTGTACAGTAGCCTGTTTTTGATTTCATGGCACTTTAACATTGTGTCCTTACCGACACAATATGTCATTACCGCAGCTCTGCTTTATTAGATTTTTTTAAATATCAGCATTTACAAAACTGCACAAAATTTGAAAGCTACTGAAATATTAAATTTTTATAGAAATTAAAAAAGAAAAATTTATATAATGAACGTTATTGTAACGTTGCGGTAAGGACATTTTGTAAGAAGAGTTTTTAAGAAGAGAAGGCAATTTTGTTGACCTTTTTATATGCATTACAGACGCTGATGGTTGAAATTAAAATTCACAGGGGTTGATTTTTCTAAATTTTGGAGAGTCAAAAGTGCCGTAGTTGCCCATATATATGCATGTTGTTTAATATATTGTAATATAATACTATAGTATATTATATTATGTTTCCAAAATGCCATTCATCTGCATATTGAAGTTTGTTGGCGAGTCATGTCATAACATAACATATAACATAACATAACAACATAAAAGACATTGGAAATATAAATGTTAATTAATAAAATAAATGTACAAATCAAGTAAATATAATTAATACTAATAATTATAAAATTACTGTTACAAATATTACTTGGCAATTACAATTTGAAGATTAAAAAACTCATAACCTTTTGAAATACATTGTAAAAGATTTAATGCGCAATTGAATGGCTATTTATTTAGTTTTGGAATATATTGTAGAGCTGCCGCTATGCAATGATTATCCTAGCTAACGATTAGTCATTGATTTAAGGCATTTTATGATATTAATTTACGGTGTTGTCACATTTATTGCTCTGCACATTCAGAGGGCTGTGGGACACAATATAATAGAGCCCATCACTTGGCTAATATCTTTAAAACAGAATATGTAGGCTATGACTTACACCAACATAAGCCGACATATGACTTAAATTTACGGGCTTATGTACCGCTCTCATTCGACCCCAATATATTATACTATAACAAATTTCATTATACTGTAATAAATGTTGATACCCGAACCAGACTTTCTTCTGGTGTGAAATTACTTATTTTTTTCCTGTCTGCTGCCTTTCATGCCACAACTTAGGATAGTTGCTAACGAAAAGAGCCAATTAGATTGAATTTTTAATTAGATTTTTTTTCAGCAATATTCATTACAAACTAGACAGACTGTAAATTGTCCAAGAGAATGATAGTGAAACAATAAACCAGAACTGACAGGAACAGATTAGTACTAAACAGCTGTATTTTTCCACCAACTATCACTGTGGTCAGCTGTCTTATTACTGTCCTAAGACTTTCTGACCCGAAAGAATGACAGAAAGATGGAGGAGATATCAAATTATGAAAACATGATGGGTAATTATGGGCAGCTGGCATATTTTATTACCTTGCCAGTGGCATGGAGCGACAGAGTGGCAGAGGGTAATTGATCTTAATTACTGTGCCCAAATGAAGGTCATATCACCGACACAGAGAATGAGACTGGGGGACAGATGAAAGACCAGCTGCATACAAATACACAGCTGAATATGATTGTCTCAGGATCAACAATACACACACACCAGAGATTAAAGAGAAAGTCATTGGCAGGAAGAGTCAGGAGGAATAAGGCTGTTTTTATTGGAGTCTGAAACGGCTCGTCACAAAGGAGAACCTATTTTTCCTGCCCTTTCGTCTTGCTTTAAAGGCCTACACACACACACACACACTATGAAAAACCAATAAAAAAAGCACTCATGTCATTTGCATGCTTTAATAAACCCATATGACAATTCAGACTGCTTCAAAAGCAAAATACAAGCCAAATAACGCAAATTTCAGTCACCTTAATGGAGGGCAAGAGGGAGGTGTTTTAGCAAAAATAGTGCAAAAATGTATGTTATAACTATAAACTATTGTTTAAAAGTTTGAGGTCAGTAACTATTTCTTCCAAAAATGTTTTTATTCAGCAAAGCGACACTAATGACATTTATAATATTATAAAATATATGGTTTCAAATAAATGCTGTTCTTTTGAACTTTCTATTCATCAAAGAATCTAAATCACAGTCAATCATATTAACCAAATCAAGTATCATGTTTCCACAAAAATATTAAGCAGCACAACTGTTTTCAAATTTCACAATAATAAATATTTCTTGAGCACAAATCAGCATATTAAAATCATGTGACACTGAAGACTGGAGTAATGGCTTCTGGAAATTCAGCTTTGCCATCGCAGTAATAACATACAGTGGGGCAAAAAAGTATTTAGTCAGCCACCAATTGTGCAAGTTCTCCCACTTAAAAAGATGAGAGAGGCCTGTAATTTTCATCATAGGTATACCTCAACTATGAGAGACAAAATGAGAAAAAAAATCCAGAAAATCACATTGTAGGATTTTTAAAGAATTAATTGGTAAATTCCTCGGTAAAATAAGTATTTGGTCACCTACAAACAAGCAAGATTTCTGGCCCTCACAGACCTGTAACTTCTTCTTTAAGAGGCTCCTCTGCCCTCCACTCGTTACCTGTATTAATGGCATCTGTTTGAACTCATTATCAGTATAAAAGACACCTGTCCACAACCTCAAACAATCACACTCCAAACTCCACCATGGCCAAGACAAACTATCCAGTATAAACTTTCTGTATACCTTTCAGTATAGGGAGCAATCCCTGCTAATAACTAGTTGCTTATTAGCATGCCTATTATTAATATTGCTGTTTATTAGTACTTATTATAAAGCACATATTCTGTACGACCATATTCTACATCCCTAAAACTAAATATTATTAAACAGTAATTAGGAGTTTACGGAGTCCTTAAAATAAAGTGTGACCAAACCTTTCTAAAGTCAAAATATTTCAAATGGTCCAGATTTTTCTGATGCTGACTTCTTAATTTTGGATTATGAAAATAGTAATAATTTATACAACATAAAAATACATGCTGAAAAGAGTGTGAAGGACAGGCATCAGAGACAACATGAATGCACATGGTGTGATCAGACTGGTCAAGTTTCAGATCTGAAGCGCGAGTGTGAAGACTTGATCCCGGACCAGCGTAAAAGCCAGCAAGTTATCAGAGCAGGTGGGGTGTAGAGTGACTCAGTATGAGGAACAGAAGGTGGCTGCTGGTGAAGGTCTTGGCATACAAGCCCCACTGCTGGCTAGAGAGCTGGAAATCAAGTTCATTACAGTCATATGCGCTTCCAAGGCCACTCGCTCACAGCTGGGTTGCCACGCGATGCCAATTGCAAGCTGACAGCTTCGATTTCATGCGACAAGATGGACATTTATAATGAATGGAGCCCTGGTACGTCTGCACAGGCAGTCACGCTCCACGAATTCACTAAGTCGGAACCAGCAGCAAAGATGGAAAATTGTCCAGAAAGGTTAGAATCACATGTATTCATCCAAGAGTGCGTGTGTACAAACTTACAATTTTGACACATTAATTAATCCTTTGAGCTTTTAATTATCTTTTCTTTTTCCTTTCAGCCCAATATTTAAAAAAATGTGTTGGCATCATGTGTTAGAAGAATCACCTTTCCCCCACCTCTATATTCAAACTAACACATTTCACTCTCCTGTGTGTCTTTTGCTTCTGGGACGAAAAAAATGATAACAAACCACTTCCCTCCTCTCCAAGGCACACTTCTATGTGAGCTTTTTACTAAAATGAGGAAGGATGCGTATTAGATACAAGCCCAATGAGAATCTTACAGGTTTCAAAGGGTCTAAGATGATGATGTCTTGCACTTATTATCATGTTTTTTTCACCACTGACATTTTAACAGCCGGAGTACAATACAAATTTTGAGTGTAATTAGTGTTATGGGGCTGCTGAACATCGCCCCACAGTTATGCAAGTTTAATTGCATTTGGCCACAAAAAATGTCTTCATAAATGTCAACGAATATTTAGCCGAGTCATTATTTTGGCGAAAAAAAGCATATCTTCTCAGAAACGAAATGTCAGACAGTCAGGTGGTCAAAAACGGACTCATTATGCATTTTATAAACACTTGGTTTTGTGTAAAAAATACATTATATATAAATATTTGTGAGGCTCAGATATGTCAAGAACACCGGCACAAAAAATTGAAAGATGAATGATGAATTAAAAAGATTTTTACTTTACTTGATTTTATATATTATATATATATAACCTTAATTTTATGAAGCTACGGGAATATTTTTTGTGCACAAAGAAAACAAAAAATAATGATATATTTAATCAAATCAATAAATTATAAGAGACAGAGAGACACTCACTCTGTGATCTCCTCAGTAACCGTGTGCTCCACCTGCAGACGGGAGTTGACCTCGATGAAGTAATGTTTACCGTGTTTATCCACCAGGAACTCCACTGTGCCTGCGTTCTCATAACTGACCTGAGGGAAGAGATGGAACCGACTGAGCTATGATCAATACAAACTTTTAAAAGCTTCACAGGCACAATTTACATCCTCATGAAAAATAAAATCAAAAATACTACGAAATCAAAAAAATATATAATTTTTATTTGGCACATGTAGTGTTGGGTATCGAAACCCGGCACCAATATGGCACCAGTACCTATGTAACCAGTATGTACTAGAACCGAATCAGAATGCAGATTTCGGTGCCATGCTTGAGTGACTGATTGAAATATTTGTCCTCTGGTTCTCCGAAACGGACATAAGAAGCATCATCACCGACACCGCACGTGAAAAATAATTTCCCGACTGAGAAAATGCATGTGAACTCAATTCGGAAAGCTCTAATAATAAAATCCAACAAATCTTTGTAGTAACGCGAGTGTCCACGCTGTTTTCACATTCCGACTTAAAAGCACAACTCACAAAATGAGAGTATCCGAGGAGAGCGTGAATGCAGTAATTACACTTGCTCTGATGGAAACAGGTAGCCTTCCGTTAACAAAGCTAAACATGCTTAAAATAACAAGCCTAAAGCTAAACTTCTCTTGTATTCACACACAACACCAGTCAAATGCTTCCTTTTGTGATCTGATGTGGTTTCTTGTCACAGAATGAGGCAGAAAATATGTTCCATAGGCTAAGTTATATCGATTAGCAATGGATTGTAAATATACTTAATTATGAAAATACCAGAGATGGCTTGAATAACACAGATAAACTATATTGTCGCAGTCGATTGTTAATTGTCTTTGTTTTATCATTCAAAATGTTTATATGTTGTTTACTCAGTCACAGATATAATAGCATGTCTTTGTCCATATAAAGGATTTCCTGGAGGGTCATGAGTTCCGCTAGTTCTGTGACTGGGTATGTGGATTTTCTGTGCGAGGGCGCCCTCTGGTGTCCAGTATGAATGACACAGACATCATGTGTTTATAGTGCTAATGGCCAATCCATAATTTTTTGGGGATTTTTTTTTTAAATAAGTATCGTTTCAGGCACCGGAACCATTTTAAAAGTATCCATTTGGCACCAGCATCAAACGATACCCAACCCTAGGCACATGGTGTGATGACCGAGTTTCGTAGCAAATAATCTTTAAAGGGATAGTTCACCAAAAATTTAAAATCCTGTCATATATTACTCACCCTCATGTTGTTCCAAACCCAAGACGTTCGTTCATCTTCAAAACACAAATTAAGATATTTTTGATGAAATCCGAGAACTTTCGGACCCTACATAGACAGCAATGCAACTGACATGTTCAAGGTAGTAAGGACATCATTAAAATAGCCCACGTGACATCAGTGGTTTAATCTTAATTTTATGAAGCTACGAGAATACTTTTTGTGCATGTTACGTTCCCTGGGAGTTGCTGTTTTTGTTTTTATTTTTTTCTTGTTACTTGTGTTTTCTTTTTCCCCAACTCCTAGGTTTCCGCTGAGTGGATGACTCACCGCCAATCATTATTAGGGTGTTCCATACTGCGGTGAATCAGCTGATGGCCCGTGGCTTTAAAAGCTTCCGGTGCGCTCTGCCTGGGGGGCGAGGGCAGCGCAGCGAGCGCTGTTGGGGTGTGTAGCGAGACTTTTTGGCTGTGCTCTGAGTGGAGAGCCTGTGTGAGCTCCCGGGCATCAGCGTGTGTTTTCGATTTGTTTGAGTTGTGCCTCACTCCTGTGTATCTTCTCGTTCTCGAGTTGCTCAGTATGACTTTCATGTCTTACAACTATGTGCCGAATTGATGGTGAGCTTATTGAGTTTTCTCGTTCTCTAGGTGGGAGATGAGGGTAGGTAAGCTTAGTTGTAGGTTACATCTCTTGCACGTAGTGAGACCATGTTAGATACACTAGTCAGTGGGTGAGCGCCTCTTGTGTATTTCTTTCTGTTTTAGTTAGTGTAGGGTATTTAGGGCGTCGCCTACACCGAAGCTTTCGTGTTTTTGTTTCACATTTTTATTTTGTTAGGATAGGTTAGTGGGTTTGGGCGTTTAGTGTAGCCTTGTTTGGTTTTGTTTCTTTGTTGATTTAGGCGCCACTCTATCATGTCTCTCCCTTTTTGTTGGTTGGTTTGTATTACACTTTTTATTTTCGGTACTGTAAATATGCACACGCGCTGCTGGTGTGTTGTTGGACAGCTACGTGAATAAGTTGCTGCCTTCTGCCATTTGTAGAATAAATTACTGTCTTTTTGCCATATGCTGTTGTCGTGGCTGTGTTTTTCTGCTCTCCTCTCCATTCATCGAATTCATTTTTTTTTTTAAATGTTGCGGACCAATTCCCTAGATCTCGAAAAGACCGTAACAGTGCACAAAGAAAACAAAAAATAACAAATTTATTCAACAATTTCTTCTCTTCCATGGTAGAATTTGATGTGCATTCACAACAGCATTTGTGTGCTTTCCTCTGCTTGTAAACAAGGTGCAGCCTATCGGGGTTCTACGTCAGAATGCCAGCTCATGCGTCGTGATACTCTCGTGAATGCACGTCGAAGACCGACACGGAAGAGCAGAAATAGTTCAATAAAGTTGTTACTTTTGTTTTCTTTGCGCACAAAAAGTATTCTCGTAGCTTTATAAAATGAAGGTTGAACCACTGATGTAGCATGGACTATTTTTTAACGATGAACGAAGTTCTTACGAGCTTGGAATGACATGAGGTTGAGTAATTACTGATAGAATTTTCATTTTTGGGTGAAATATCCCTTTAAAATGGCTGATTAGATAAGTGTGACCCTAAAAAAATATTCACAATGGTAATCAAACTTTCTTCTAAACCACCACAGGTACTAGACAATATTGAAAAATTGTGTACATAATAGGATTTAAAACCATCTTGTATCCATTTAAAACCGTTTAGGCTTACATTTTATATTAGTTTACAATTAAAGTTTATATTTCGTGAAGATGCAAGCAATGAAGCAGTTGAGATTTGTGAATAAAGTTGGACATACAGTGGGTACGGAAAGTATTCAGACCCTCTTAAATTTTTCACTCTTTGTTATATTGCAGCACTGATTTTTGGAGGAAAAAACGGCACTCTTCGTGTGATATTGATTAACTATATGAAATGAAATAAATGTATACATTTTCTGCCCCTATATCTTCAATTTTGTGATCATTCTAAATGCATTTTAACAGACTGAATCACGCAGTGACAGAACGCAGTCTAAATGTGCGTGCAGTAGTCTAATCTACTAGACTTCAGGGCACTCTGGAGTGTTTTATTTGTTTTTTGGCAAAAAACTGATAATGTCAAATCGCACATTGTTAAAACAACAATTACGATATTATCGCAAACGATATATATCGCACACTCCGCACCACTGTCTTTTTGGCTAATTTGTGCAAAACCTCTTGCTAAACTGTCAAAGCTTAATTTTAACCACCAATTCAACGATGCAAGTATTTATCTTACCTCTACATCTTTGTGAAGGGTTAATGTCGAGATTTTATAAGCTGCTAGTTTGGTCTCCCTAGGCAAACACAGCTTACACTGCATAATAGAGCATAAATATGGCCAGGGGTCCACTTCATTTCCTTCGAGTTCAACTTCAGCAGAATACGACGGGGTTTCGTTCTCAACTGAGTCTGCACCAAAATGCCTGTCTTGTCCGTCTGCATCTTTCTTGTGATTTTAGCGCCAGTTTCCTCTCCTGCCCATTATTTACTGCAGTAGTTTCCAGGGAGCGATTTTGTTTTAATTTAATAATTAATGTGTTTTAAAATGTAGCAAAGTACAATACTTCAGACAAAATATACTTAAGTAAAAATTACAGATTAAAAAAATTACTTTAAAAAGTAGAAGTACACAAAAAAGCTACTCAATTACAGTAACGCGAGTAAATTTAATTCGTTACTTTCCACCTCTGCATGTACAGTAGTGTGAAAAAGTGTTGGCCCCCTTCCTGATTTCTTATT
>NW_015505523.1:3125768-3126298 GCF_001515645.1 Sinocyclocheilus grahami | reverse complement strand
AATCAGGAAGGGGGCCAACACTTTTTCACACCACTGTATGTGAATGAAGTTGGATATAACGTGTATCAGAAAATGTTGTTTGTCTACCCCAGAAGGTCAAACTAAATAGTATACATGCCATTTTGTTATTTGTTTAATTAGGGTGACAACTGTTGCATCCTTATTACCTGACTCACATGACTGAATAGTTTGAAAGACCTGCATAATTTTGTTAAAAGCAATAAACTTAAAATGGAAAAAAGTATATAGTTCATGTTAAATAAATTTGTTTGTCATAAAATAACTTCAGTAATAATTGAGCTTGACAGATGCATTCAAAAGATACAGTATATATCTTTACAACAAACTACTTCAATACTGATTTTTGTTAGATAATAGCTTGTCCAAAAATTCTCTCTCGAAGGAAAACTGGATGATTCTTTAATGGGACACCAAATGCTAAAAGTGCAACTACAAACAAATAAAAAACAATTACAGAATCTCATGTAAAAAGTTTTTTTTTGGGGGGGGGGGGGGTTCCATTTTTTTTT
>NW_015505523.1:3124960-3125758 GCF_001515645.1 Sinocyclocheilus grahami | reverse complement strand
CACAGGTAGTTTTAGACAATAAACTGAGTTTATTTCATTAATATGTAATATGTTATATACAAAAAATGAGTATTGGCCAGCTAACTGATGGCATACACAATTGTTATTTTCTCTGCCAACTAAACCCAAGTCACAGAACCGTTGTGTACCTGACTGACTCGCAGTAGGCGCATAGAGTGGTGTATCATTCCTAAATGAATCAGTTTTTGAAAAACCCATTATTATAGACAACAATTCAATTACCAATTATTATAGACAGCCGCTTGATTTTATTCCTAAATGAATGAATTAAGCATTTTGAACCAATTGATTGAATAAAAGGATCCTTTATTAACACAATGACTTACAGCCACCTAGTGGCGATATTACTTTCATAATTCAAGTATTATTTAATTTTATTCATATTTCTATTAAAAATGTTGTATAAAACATTAATCTAATTTCATTATACATTTGTAAATGCACATACAGCCATCTTATCAGCATTAAACTGTAAATACATTTAAAAGCATCTTCAGACCCAGGTTCTATATCATTGAATACTGATTTGGTATGGATACTGAATTGGTAACAGCCTATTGTCATATTATTCTAATTTATTTAATGTAAGAATTTAACATTAAAAATGACATAAAAAAGGTAAAAGGTAAAAAAATAAAATAAAATAAATAAAAGCCTATTGACATATTATTCTAATTTATTTGATGTAAGAATTTAACATTAAAGATGACATATAAAAGGTAAAACGTTAAAAAAAAAACTGAAAATCAGTTGCCCCTTATGTGAAAGTTAATTTCT
>NW_015505523.1:3120521-3121876 GCF_001515645.1 Sinocyclocheilus grahami | reverse complement strand
TTAGATATAACCCTAATTAAACACATCTGATCCAGCTAATCTAATTATTTAGGCTTATTTGAATACTACATGGTATGTGTGTTGGAGCAGGGTTGGAAGTAAACTCTGCAGGGCTGCGGCCCTCCAGGAACTGAGTTTGTCACCCCTGGGATAGGCCTATAAATCTCAAACCAGTTGTTTTTAATTAAAGGAATCAGTTATTTAGAATAATAAGACATTTGGGCTGTTACCATGCAAATTAAATCCGTATCAACGAAGTTCATCTTTGCAATGCAGAGGAAACACAGAAGCTTCATCGGAAGTGGCATTTAGATGTATTTACACACCGTTTAATGCAGGACATGAATGCATTTAACCTGCATTTACAAATGCAGAAATAATGTTTTGATATACATTTGAATACTCATTTGAAATTATAAGAAAAAAAAAATCAAAAGATTCTTTAAATGTGAAATGAAAACCACCAGTAGGTGTCAGCAAAATCAGGGTATCTTCCGTCCAATCAATTTTTGTTTTAATATTGAAATCTGAAAAATGAAAAACGGCACATATTTCGTTTTTCAATTATTCAAACAAAACGAAAAATCAAGAATCCGGCTTAATTTTTCGTTTTTACATTCAGGGATAGAAAACGAATAAACAACTTGAATATTCGATCTCTACATGTGGGCGGGAATGAAACGCCCCTCTCTGCTAATTGGTCAACCAAACATTACAACATAATAATAGTCCTAAAAAAAACCTTAATAATAGTCCTCCGCTTCTATTGATTCTTAACATGTTTATTTCTACTACATTTTATCTCTTCATCAAACAGCCAGATTAATGAATGGCTTGACACAAACCATACTGAAGCAGAGCCTTTTGGCCCTAGGCATGCCTGTTTTATTATAGTTATCCACCCATTAAAATCTGTGTGGAAAAGCTGCGATGCACTGCAGCACAGGGAGAATGTATTGTAGACAAGCGCAGACCACTATTAATTTATGTGAACACAGGTAGTTTTAGACAATAAACTGAGTTTATTTAATTAATATGGAGTATTGGCCAGCTAACTGATGGCATACACAATTGTTATTTTCTCTGCCAACTAAACCCAAGTCACAGAACCGTTGTGTACCTGACTGACTGACTGACTCCGCAGAGTGGTGTATCATTCCTAAATGAATCAGTTTTTGAAAAACCCATTATTATAGACAACAATTCAATAATTCAATTTTATAGACAGCCGCTTGATTTTATTCCTAAATGAATGAATTAAGCATTTTGAACCAATTGATTGAATAAAAGGATCCTTTATTAACACAATGACTTACAGCCACCTAGTGGCGATATTACTTTCATAATTCAAGTAT
>NW_015505523.1:3085116-3119013 GCF_001515645.1 Sinocyclocheilus grahami | reverse complement strand
TTTTTTTTGGGGGGGGGGGGGGGTTCCATTTTCTTATGACAAGTGTGGCTAATACCAAGTTACCACATTATTCTTGCAGCAATAATAGTCAACTATGATATATTTTTGTGGAAATGATGGTACATTGTGGTAAGGAAGGATTATTGGAAAGGCAGCAAGACAGCAGGTTGCCTCTTACTAGGCCACGTCTTGACACACACACACACACACACACACCACATAAAGCCCAATAGGGGTTCCATAATCCAGTCCCCAAATTTCGCAGAAGTGCAATCCAATTCGTCCTTAGACCTGACGCAGCTGCCAAATTTCCTAACTCAACACATTTGGATACACACCGCCTCTCTCACACACAGACGTGTAGTGTTTGGAGAGTAAAGCATCCTTGATAACTGGCTGTCAACACACACTGAGATCAAACAACCAACCTTTCAAATTCCTGGCTGATATTCATACTCACACCCGCTCGAAAATCTCACAAGCCCTGCGAGACCGCGAGAAGACATGAAGACTGTACACTTAGAATTGAGTGCATCAATCATTCTCAGCACTTTCTCTCACACACACACACACGTTGAAATACAGTGAGCAGATTAAAACTATTAGACCGTTGCAATGAAAGAGATGAAACTAAACAAGACGGCGCACAGTGCCCACAAGAAGAAAGGTACAGACAGGTAATTAAATGGGTAAAATGAGAGGAGGAAAGGATGGAGAGCAAGAGAGAGGAGGACAGATGGCATTCCACCGAGAGGACTAAAGAGGGTGAGAAAGAAGGAGGGAGAGAGATGAGTAATTATGAGTTTCACAGCTTGATACAATTTCTAATTACTTCACAACATCCATAGCATAAACAGGGTCTGCCGGTTATGACAAAAGACAGAAGAGGTCAAAGAGGGAGGGGTTTGGGGTTGGTTTTTATTTAAGAGTCAGTATATGGAATTATGACTGACAGAAGAAGAGAGAAACAGACAAGGGGGCTTAAAAGCAAATCTTTGACCACCATTCCAGGGGAAAAATCTTAATTTCAAATTCAAATGAGTAATTATTATGAGTTTATTAATACCAGGGTATAATCAACTAAAACTGACATTTTTTTCTTTAATACATGCGAGTGCACAATCTTAATCCGTATTTACAAATAGGAGTATGCGATATAATGATTTTTGATCATTAATGATTAAAAATGTCTCCACGATCTGCTTTTGAAGAAATATCGTAGATCGCACATTCTATCAGTTGCAGTTCTGACACCTCTGTCTAAATATACTATACAACGCAACATACATTCACATCACGTTAACTCAGTGGTAGAGTTACACTCACGGGACACTGCACTTATTCGCAATCACAAAAGTAAATTTTTTGCCTGTGTTTTAAAGCCTTGCAGGTTAAAGGGTTAGTTCACCCAAAAATGAAAATTCTGTCATTAATTACTCACCCTCATGTCGTTCTAAACCCTTAAGACCTCCGTTCATCTTCTGAACACAAATCAAGCTATTCTTGATGAATTCTGAGAGCTCTCTGACCCTCCCATAGACAGCAATGATCAAGGTTCAGAAACATAGCAAGGAGGTCACACGGCTGACACAGAATAGCTTGTTTATGTTCAGTGGATACTCTCCAAAATGGCACCAGGGTGACGTGGAGGAGACAAAATGTTGAAGTCGTTATTTTTGTTTTCCTTGTGTACAAAAAGTATTCTCGTAGCTTCGTAAAATTACGGTTGAACCCCTGATGTCATATGGATTATTTTACCGATCTCCTTGCTACGTTTCTAGACGTTGATCGTGTTAATTACATTGCTGTCTTTGGGAGGGACAGAGAGCTCTCAGAATTCATCAAAAATATCTTAATTTGTGTTCCGAAGATGAACGGAGGTCTGACGGGTTTAGAACGACATGAGGATGAGTAATTAATGACAGGATTTTCTTGAATGCTACTGCTAAATACACCTACTGTTCCTGAAAAATAAAGCAATGTTGAAATAAAGCAATTGGCAGTACTGCTCAGACAACTTGCAAAATAGTAAAACCAACATGACAAATAATAGTGACAAAAACGTGAATCGTGATTTTCCTGAAAAAAATTGTGATATTTTTGCTATATCACCCTCTGCTACTTCCAAAACAAAATGGTAAAATATATTCTTAAAGTGTTTCTTACAAATATCATAAACTACTTTATTATTTATACTATTGTGTTCCGAAGATGAACGGAGGTCTGACGGGTTTAGAACGACATGAGGATGAGTAATTAATGACAGGATTTTCTTGAATGCTACTGCTAAATACACCTACTGTTCCTGAAAAATAAAGCAATGTTGAAATAAAGCAATTGGCAGTACTGCTCAGACAACTTGCAAAATAGTAAAACCAACATGACAAATAATAGTGACAAAAACGTGAATCGTGATTTTCCTGAAAAAAATTGTGATATTTTTGCTATATCACCCTCTGCTACTTCCAAAACAAAATGGTAAAATATATTCTTAAAGTGTTTCTTACAAATATCATAAACTACTTTATTATTTATACTAAAATTTGTGACCGTAAATACATTTATAATGTTAGAAAAGATTCCCATTTCAAATAAATGATGTTCTTTTTATTTATCAAATAATACTGTAAACAAATTATTATGGTTGCCACAAAAAAAAAAAAAAAAACTATTTAATAGACTGAAATAATGGCTGCCGAAAAATCAACTGTGTCATCACAGGAATAAATTACACTTTAAAGTATATTTTAAAATTATTTTATATTTATATTAAAAACTGTTATGTCACAATATTTTTAATGTATATTTGCTCAAATATTTTCCCTTATAACATTTTGTAGCTCCATGTTATTTTCCATCACAAAACATGAATAGAGATCTTAGGCAGAACTTCTCTCAGACAAAGAAAGTGGATTGTGATTTTATACTGCCAAGCTCTAAATAGGGAAAAAAAAGCAGCATTAAAATTTCATAAAAGCAGCGCTTACCACTTGTGTGGTTATATTGAAGTCTTCTGAAGTCATTTGATAGCTTTGTGTGAGGAACGGTCTGAAAAATGTGTCATTGTTTACTAATAATGTCTCCTCTGGTATAGCCATCAAACTCTCACTTTTGTAAATGTATTCATAGTTGGTCACATGACATGGAAAAAAAATCTATACCATTTCACACCAATGATGTCAAACTTTTTTTTTAAGAGGTGTGAAGGGGAACACTGTCAGTAAATAATGTATTTTCAGTCTACTTCTCATTCAAAGATATACGACTTCATAAGACTCGGAATATGGTTTGTTTGAGTCACATGGACTACTTCAAGTTTCACGGTCTAAATCACTTCATATCATAGTGTCAAATCTATTTTCCTTGTATTCAAAGCATACGCTCTGACATTCAGCTTAAAATATCGTCCGTTCTTGTGTTTTACATAAAAATGAAAATATGGTGTTGGTATGAAAATTGACAGAATTTTATATTTTATGTCAATAATTCCTTTTTTCACCATCCAATTTTGTTGTACCAAAAAGAACAGCTCAGAAATTCTGCCTAACACTTTGAATAATATGAAATATGAGAGGACGGGTAAATGATATTCACTTATTACACTTTCACATTTTTTTGTAAATTTGGTTACATCCTCGCATGAAAGAGATAGAGACCGTAGTAAGAGTGAGAAAAAAAGATTCTGACAAGCAAAGACGACACAGGAATGCAATCACTGAAGTTAAACAGCGTTATGTTATTAGCAGCAAAGATGCTTATGTTCACAATCAACCTCAGCGTGCCTCAAACACAGGCAAACGGGGTTTATAACAGTGAGTGTTGAGTGTGGGTCTGAAACCACATCAAGGCTGTGATCCCCAACCTGTGCTTCAGGCACTGTGGGTAGAGCAGCTGTCTCCATGGCAACAGCTGCCATAAAACAAAAAAAGGAAAAACACATTAAAACAGGGGAGATGTTTCGGTCATGTTAATACCATTTAATTCCTCATCCTGATGTCTGGCCTGCACATAAAAAAGCTATAACAGTGACCACAACAATATAAGCACCACCCCAAGAAGGACAAGGTCGACGAAATGTGCGTAACGTAATTGGTGGACAGTCGTCGTCTCACATATTCCTCCCTCCATGACAACACGGTTATCCGTTTAACAGGGCTCTGACAAAAAGGACAAATTACAAGGCTGCCCATCATGGGGTCAACACGGAGAACTGCAACAAAATAAAAAAAAAACTATTGAGAGGAATCTGTGCCGGCAAACACTGCTTCAAGCCCTTGGAGAACAGAAAGAAACAAAAACGACAGACATCCTGCACAGGAGAACAAAAAACACTGAGCATGAAATGGCGATAGCTCTGAAGGTCAGAGAGAACACAGCCACATCCTGTCTTTTTATTAGTTAGGACATGGATGTAGTTGAATAATCCTATAAACAAATGCTATCTGTTATATATAAATTAAATAGGCCTAAATATAATTTTGTTTTGCAACTTCTTGTTTTAGCTAGGGATAGGGTTCATTATATATTACAATGGAAATAAAAAAAACTATATTATGCGTTTATTATCTCCATTTATTTATTATATTTTAGTTGACAATGTATTATTATAAAGACTTGAAGTTGTGTTCTTAGGTTATGCACAATAAATAATTTAAAATAAATAAACGGTCATAATGGCATCATCATCATCCTTTAGGAAAGAAAACTCCACTAATTAAAGTCCACTAATGTTTATTTATATTTATGATTAAGGTGACATAAGATGTCAGCTCTGTTACCAAGTGTATATTTGTAGACATCAGTATTAAATTCTTCAAATAAATGCCTTGTAGTTTCAAAACTTTTAGCATATTTAACTGGCAAAAAGATCAACCCTGTTACATTTCGAAAGACAATTATAAAATGGAAATAAAACCTCAAATTGCCAACTAAAATATTAAAGTAAACATACAAAGAAAATAAAGTTTTATTTAAAAGTTGTGTTCTTAAATCAACCCCATCACCATAATATTTATGTCCTTTTAAAGTAAACTATTCCAAAACATAAATAAATAAACTTTGATAATGGCATCACTGTACTTTAGGAAAGCAATCTTCACTGATTAAAGCCCATTCGTTTTTATAATTGTATCTTATTTTTAACTTATTATTATTTTATTTTATTCTAAATTTTGTCAGTGAGTAGGACATAAGTTAACCGGTCATCTCTATTACCAAGTGTATATTTGTAGACATCAGTATTAAATTCTTCAAATAAATGCCTTGTAGTTTCAAAACCTTAAGCAAACCTAACTGGCAAAATGATCAACCCTGTTACATTTCGAAAGACATAATTAAATATTAAAATAGTAATAAAACTTAACTGTCAACTAAAATTTGAAAGTAAACATACAAACTAAATAAAGTATCATTTATCAATAAGTTGTGTTCTTAAAATCAACCCCATCACCATAATATTTCATCCCTTTTAAAATAACAAATTATTCCAAAAAATAAATAAATAAATTTTGATATTGGCATCACCATCCTTTAGGACAGCAACCTTCACTGATTAAAGTCCACTCATTTTATGATTCTATCTTATTTTTAATTTTGTCAGTGAATAGGGCACAAGTTTACACATCAACTCTGTTACAAAGTATAAATTTGTAGACATCAGTATTAAATTCTCCATGAATTGCATTGTCGTTTCACAACCAAGCATAATTAACTGGCAAAACCATCAACCCTGCTACCATCAAATTGGTTGCATTTCAGAAAGAATTATATTAAATTATTATAATGGATTATATGTATAAATTTGGCACAATGCAATTGCTTATATTTGTCAAACTACATGTTTAAAACAATACCAAATATCTGAAAGAAATGCACCAAACCAGAAAAGTCACCTGTCTCATGGAACGACCCAGTTATTCTTACGGCTACTGTTGGGAACTGTTTAACATCTGCTAAAGGTCAGTTCAAGTCATGTTTGCCCCAATATAAAGAACGGGAAACATTATCACACGTGACATTTCCATTTCTGTGACACACAGTCCTAATGATTAAACATGATAGTGACAGGCCATTTCGCCCTTACAGAATTACATGAAACTTCTACCACGCTTCCAAAAATGGTATTAGACAATTAAGAGAGCCAGGGAGAATTTTCTTTGACATTAAAGACAGAGCGTGAGAGAACAAAGGAATACATCCCACTGCTCTTAAGAGAAAAGCTGTACTCAGCAGTAGGAAATGAGATTGAGGGGAGCTTCAAGCGTCTAAGGGAACATGTCAAAAGCTCAAATTAGGTTTTAATGCATGCTCTGAGAAATCTGAAAGCCTGGCCATCTTCTCCATTTCCCTCGTCCATATGATAGAACAGATGGAGGAGAGATTTTAGCTCCCTCACTCTCTTTATCTTTCTCTCTCTCCTTCACCAGGTTCCATCACTTCTTTTACAGACACACACACACACACACACACACACACACACTCACACAGACAATACTCCATATCTCTCTCGCTCGCACACACGCACGCACATAAATGCTAATGCATTCATATTCTCCAGAACGTGTAACAACTGACAGCAGACAGTCCAGAAGGGGTGAAAGACAGGTGACCGGCGCTGTATTTTAGCTGTACGTGCATCTGTTGAATTCAGAAGTGGACGTCAAAAGGAACTCTACACCGATAACACACTCAATGAATCTGTTCAGTGTGGCAGACAATTCCAGCCTCTCCAAATGTAATCATGCATGTTTATTCAGGAACTCTATATCTAAAATTGCTAGGTATTAAAAAATGTAAATGTCTTCAACATTACTTGGAAAAATCTACCAAGTGTAAGATCTTTCATGAATAGTCGGAAGCTTTATTAATACTACGCAAGAAATGTCATGTTTGTGATTCATCAGACTGCCACAAACTCTGCAAGGCAGGCGTGCAATTGCGCACATAGAGGGAACGTGGTGTATCTGTGCGTGGACATGATTACACACACTCTCACAAACAAGTCAACAGAAATTGCAAAAACTGCTGCAAACCATGAAATTAACTGCATTTTGAGTGTGAAGTGGGTTAAAAATAAACATAAGCAGGGTTCTGGGTCCACTCGTGAAAATTAGTGCATTTTTTGCAACAAATGCTCACACTGAACCTTGATGCTAAAATGAATATTGCAAGTTTGAATCTGAAAGCCTGCTCCCTTTACTCCATTCTACACGTCTTCCCTTGGAATAGTTCACACAAATATGAAAATTCTGTCATCATTTACTCACCCTCATGTCATGTATGACTCTCTTCTGTGGAACATAAAAGATGATATTTCAAAAACCGTTAGGGTCCAAAACAACATTGGACCCCATTAACACCAACACAGTTTCACGGAAGAAAGTCTGGAATGACATGAGGGTTAGTAGGGTTAACTCTCCCTTTAATATGACTAAAATTGCAAAAGCATTAAACACAAAAGATGAAACACCAAAGTTGAACATTTTCAAGCAATTCTTCTACTTCAGATCAGAGAAGTCAATTCAATCTTCACCAAGTCTTGGAGTAATTAATCTTTCCCCTTCAAAAGCAGGCTTCAATATACTCTTTTTCTGAGTTCAGAATGACTCTTTCTCTCATGAAGTCAGATCATCGGCACAGGCACATGTCAATAGTCAGTCAATAAAGCTCTCTCTTCATATACAGCCCTAAACTGTCACTTTAGGACGACAAATATAAACACATTGGAACACTAAAGATGAAGAACACAGAGGACAACAGCGGCTTTTCATTTATGCATTTGACATTTTTGTCCAAAATTACTTGCTGCAAATCGCACATATACGTGTGTCCTCAATGGAATTTGATCAAAGACGCAGCAAAAAGCACCTCTTTTGATTTTGAGCTAACTGTCAGTTTGACTTGCATTTTCTGCTTGTATGATATAGTTTGTGTTATAAAAGAAAAGCTTTGGCATCTGCCTCAAAAAAAAAAAAGTTAATGATCAATATTATGCGAGCAACTGATGCCATCTGCTATATTATCAGACAAGCCTTCGCTCGTACATGGAAGTCCTGAGTTGGTTCCTTTAAACTGAATTATTCAGAATTTATGCAAAAATTTGTTCCAATGTTGTTACCAGATCAGCCACAGAGGATAAAACCAGTATTTTTTTCCCTCTTCTAAATCTTTAAATAAACCCTGACAGGTGCATGCTGTCATATGTCAGCCTTCATTCCCAAACGAACAAGTAATAATCGGTAAGGACACCAACATTTGCTCCCAGGTAATTGAGCTTTACTAAGTTAACTTTAATTCATTTTCTTATTGATTCAGGTCAAAGCAGAGTTCATAATGCACAGTGAGCATGCTGTAGAACAGCTCTGTGCAGTTAACACTAATGCTATTAGATGTAATTCTTTTCAAAAGAAGCTTTTTTGCTAGAAAATGCTTTAAGTGTTTGCCTTGACTCTGATCTGCATTCTCTGCTGTTTTTAATCATGATATCATGTGATTTCTTTAAAAGAAAAATAACAAAAATGCTGTACAATGACATTATTCATTCCGGCCTACTTAAAAAGATAGTTCAATTAAATTAAAAGGATAGTTCACCCAAAAATGAAAATTCTGTCATTGATTACTCAGCCTCATGTCGCTCCAAACCCGTAAGATCTTCGTTCATCTTCGGAACACAAATTAAGATATTTTTTAACAAATCCGAGAGCTTTCTGTCCCTACATAGACTGCAATGCAACTGACACGTTCAAAACTCAGAAAGGTAGTAAGGACATCATTAAAATAGTCCAAGTGACATCAGTGGTTCAACTGTAATTTTATAAAGCTACGAGAATACTTTTTGTGCGCAAAGAAAACTAAAATATGGACTTTATTCAACAATTTCTTCTCTTCCAGTCAGTCTCTACTACCATTCATCACATGGACTATCTTAATGTCCTTACTACCATTCTGGGCCTTAAATGTGGTAGTTGCGTTGCTCTCAATGCCAGGTCAGAAAGCTCTTGGATTTCATCAAAAATATCTTAATTTGTGTTCTGAAGATGAACAAATGTCTTACGGGTTTGGAACGACATCAGCCAGAATTTTCATTTTTGGGTTAAATATCCCTTTAAGAAAAATATCCAAAATATCATGACTGAAAATCACATTTTCTTTGAGAAATTCTGTAAAGTTTGTCTTAGTTAACAACAGTAAGCAAGAGGGGAGGAGCTTATCAAATGATCACCTGGCTTGGGTTGCTGTGCAGCTTCAGATTTACCCATAATTTTTGTAACCTGGTGCCAAAAATCTCTGCCAAAGAAAAAGCACCACTCTCTCTCATATCTCCATCAGATAAAATATTAAAATCACAAATGAGAGTTTCAAACCTCCCCAAATGCCAGTGCAGGCAGTCCATATGCTCGCTTAGACTGGCATACAGAGATGAGAGTCAGCCAGATGAACAACATATGAAAAAAAAAACTCCTGTAATAATGAACAGATATCAGTGTCAAGACCAATCTGGATATCATTTGAAAAACACTAAGAGGTTACAGCACAAGTAGTTTTTATGGTGGAAACTGGTTATCAATAAAAGTAATGGATTGCTACAGAGATATTCAGGAGCTTTGTTACTCTTTTAAAGCAGATGTTACTGTGTTTCTATAACGGCTTGTGTGCTGCAGCAAAACAGACCTTTTTTTTTTATCTTGACATATGTTTATGCAGTGAAATGGATGAATGGAAAAGTTTGATTATGGTTGTTATCAATCCAATGGCACAGCAGCGACGCCTGCTGTCTAATTTATTGTACTGCATCCTCAAGTACTGCAACAGACCTCAAATTAGTCTCACATTTTTTTCTAAATTATTTCATCCTTGCTGGCTGCCAATCCAAAAAACAGCATGATGATAAGTACACAATTTTAACTAAAACATACTGTTGACACAGATATGATTAGAAAAAACAACAATGCAAGATATTAACAATAAACTATGTTTTTGAAGAAGAAAATGCTAGAAAAATATGACTGTTTAAAACAATCCAGTCAATAATACGATCCAGTCAACCTGTGCGGGATGAAGTTGAACAGTGAATCAAAACTGGTAAACTGGAGCACTCTACAAGTTAACTAACTCACTCAAGCTCATCCCGTATGAGATTAATCGTATATATACACAACATACTGTAAATACAATATTACAGTGAAGGCAAAAGTGATATTGTTTTGTTGATATTCTTATTACTAAGTTACATGCTAGTCAAATGTGTGGGTCACACTGTGAATACGCTCCTTCATTAAAACTTGTGAAGGAGAATTTGAACAAATTTGAACAATGTTGTAACATTAAAACACCACAATGAATAAAAAGAAACGTGTACTTATTATTATGTTATTTCAGGAGATCAGTTGTACACTAGTGCTGTATCCATTATTTTAATTACAAATTTAAATGAAGTTAATAATTATTTAATTTAATAATTATTCAAATAGCTTTCGATAATATTAATAATTATATTATTATTACTGTTATTTAATTATTATTATTAAATAATCATATTAATTTATAATTACTGAAAACATTTAGTTTAATTTTGCACTACCTAGTAAAATTATGTTTTCGGCAACAAAAATGAGATATTGTTTCAGGACTGTAAATCAAGTAAATTGACTAAAATAACGAATATGATGACAAAATACTGACTACATTTTAAGAATATAGTCAGTGAGATTTTATGGTAATATCAAGTTACTCAGATGAAGTAAATTAACTCAGAACATCCGTTTCAAACTCAATGTTTGAGCAGTAGTTTATCCATACATTCTTTCCGAACCATAAACTTTTGTAAATCAGCATTTGCATACAGTTTGGAAAAAGGTAAATTCTGCCATCTGTCAGATGTTTTCACTTGTACCTGTCGAGCGAGGTTCACGGAGTCAGCAGTGAGTCTGTCTCTGAGGTGTGGGTCCAGCTGTGTGGCCGGTGCGATCTCCACCACCTTCTGGTGTCTCCTCTGGATAGAGCAGTCCCTCTCGTACAAGTGAATGACATTGCCGTATTTATCGCCTACACACAATGGACCGATCAACTCATTGAGCATTACACAGAAGTCTTAAACCCATCTGGCACTGTAAACAAACCCATCTGTTAGTATTTCTCCAAAATATAATAACAACCACAATCATATAACTGATCAATAAACACTATGCAAATTAGCAGGCAACAGAGAACTGCACCATTCTGTTCACTGTTGAGAACAGTGCGCTCTATGCAAATATCCAAATATGTTTTAATTAACTCCCAAACACCACATTTATTTCTGGCAAAAATCTAATTTGCTTTTGGGGGTTTTGAGCGCTTGTTCTGTCACAACGTCTGGAAACAGAGTTGACGTGGAAATCTTTACTTACTCATCCTTATGTCTTTCCAAACCTGAGTGACTTTCATTTCATGGGACACAAAAGGAGAAATTTAAAAGAGTCCTTGTTGCTCTTTTACAAGCAATTACAATAAATGAGGACTGAAACTCCAAAAGCATCATAAAAATGGTATATATATATATATATATATATTGTGTTCTATATGAGAAAAGTATCAATTTATACACAATTATGTGATACATGAGAGACAAAGTGGTTCATAAATCATTTAAGATGAATCTTTTCAACAAATATCTAAATGAATTATTCACAGTTTGGACTGATCAGGTAAACCTACTAGCGTTGTTTACATGCAAATTAATAATCCATTTGTAATCAGGTTGATAGCTCAATCAGCCTGAGAGTCCTTCATGTAAACACCATTTAATTTGACTGAGCTCAATCTGTAAGAAAATTTGAGTATTTAAAAATTTAAAAATTTTAGCCATGCTAACCCAAAATTCAGGCAAAGATGAAAATGTTGTCATTAATTACTCACCCTCTATTTTAACGATGTCCTATATCTTTCTGGGCTTTGAACATTTCAGTTGCGTTGCTGTCTATGCAGGGTAAGAAAGCTCTTGGATTTCATCAAAAATATCTTAATTTGTGTTGTCTTATGGGTTTGGAACAACATGAGGGTGAGTAATTAATGACAGAATTTTCATTTTTGGGTGAACTATCCCTTTAACGCTTTATTCAAAATACCTTTCGCACACCTTTTTTAAAAAATGTTTATACGCCTCATGAACATTCATGTTATCTTTCAAACTGAAAGAACAGACTTAAGGCCCGTTCACACCAAGCACGATAACTATAAAGATATTAACGATAAAGATATAGTTCTAAAAATCATTCTCAATATTAAAGAATAGCAGAGTCCATACTACAACTACAACGATAAAGGCACAGAGAAACGATATCTTTGGAATCATTTTCAGAACAATTTTTTCCAGCTGATGAACGATACAAACATTGACAGCCAATCAGAATCCATCCTGCTATAACGAGCTCGAGAATTTAAAGCAACAGACACAAGTGCGCTTAGAATAAACAGACGATATCGTCCACTGGTGTGGACACTAATATCGTTATCTTTATAGTTATCTTTATAGTTATCGTTCGGCTTAAATGTCTGTTACATATTTGCTTAAAAAGGCTTTTCTGACTATGGACATGGCAACTTGGTATTGCGAATGCCCAAAAAGTCTGATTGGATTCATTCAGATGAATGAATGAAAAAAAGTGCAATGATGACTCAATGATCCCACTAAAGCAGAAGATTATAAGTGAATAATGACTTAAATTTCAATCTGTCCTCACACAAAGCTACTACACAGCTTCACTTTTATGGTGCTGTTATGTCCTTTTGACAATTAAACCCTTCAGACCAAAGAGCAACGGTTTTCCTTTTGTGTGACAGGTTTGGAATGTAATAAAGGTGAGTAAATGAGGACAATGTTAATTTCTGGTTAATCGTTTTCTTTATTATTAGGATACTTAATCTGCTATTTTTTGACCAAAGACTGACCAAACACAAACCAATAGCGAACAAACTCACTTACCCATGATCTGCACCTCGATGTGTCTGGGTTTCTCAATGAACTTTTCCACAAACAGAGCTCCATTGCCAAAGGCTGCCAGGGCCTCAGAGTACGCACGCTGATAGTTCTCCTCTAGTTCCTGATCACACATAAAGCCACAGGGTCACCCAGTACAAATACCCAGCACACCAATTCATACAGCACAAGTAACTCAAGAGCCAACAAACCTAAAGTGCACACAAGGGCCTCACTTTTGCGTTCATTTAAAAGCCCTCCAGTGTCAAAGCTCACAACTGGCTCTCAGAAGGAATGGTCCAAAGATTAAAAGTGTTCTAATACCTTACAAATAATTTTACTCTCGGACACATTACCTCATACTCCCTGACCACTCGCATTCCACGGCCTCCGCCTCCATATGCAGCCTTGAAGATAATCGGGAAACCATAGCTGTTGGAGAACTCTTGAGCTTCCTGCAAAGACGAGATGGGAGCATCTGTTCCAGGTACCACCGGCACACCTGCAGGATGACCAGATAGATCTGCCTTATTACATTTTTTTTTTTTAGGGGGGGGAACATGCACCATAGCAATGCCATTCCATTCTTTGATGTACCATGTACATATGTGACCCTGGACCACAAAACCAGTCTTAAGTCGCTGGGGTATATTTGTAGCAATAGCCAAAAATACATTGTATGGGTCAAAATTATTGATTTTTCTTTTATGCCAAAAATCATTAGGATATTTAGTAAAGATAATGTTCCATGAAGATATTTTGAAAATTTCCTACTGTAAATACATTAAAACTTCAGTTTTGATTAGTAATATGCATTGCTAAGAACTTCATTTGGACAACTTTTAAGGTGATTTTCTCGATATTTGGATTTTATTTTTTTTTTGCAGCCTCAGATTCCAGATATTCAAATAGTTGTATCTCTGCCAAATATTGTCCTATCCTAACAAATCATACATCAATTAAAAGCATATTTATTCAGCTTTCAGATGATACATACACCTCAATTTAGAAAAATTTATACTTAAGACTGGTTTTGTGGTCCAGGGTCACATATCATGATGCAATACCAGTTTAGTAGACTATTTTTTTAGTTAACTATCCCTTTATGTTAAATAATAATAAAAAAATATATATATTTTCATTTGAAAAAGCATTTATTAAGTATTTTATTAATATTACAAGGCACACTTTAGCTTTAATAGAGCGCCACAGTTTGGTTCTGAAAATCAGTTACATTAATTTTCTCTATAGGGAGACTGATTTTTAATCATTAAAAATAATAAAGTTAAATCCAGACCTACTGTGAGCTACAAGGCTGATAATTAGTGGAATATGCATTTTTTTGAAGCCATCAGCCAGTATTATTTCAACCTATTTTTTTTATTAATCATGTTTAACAGAGGAATTCCTGGTGAAAACAACATTACCTATGATTCTGCAAAAAAATTTCCATAATTAGAAAATCCTGACAAGCAAATTACATCAAAAGAATACATAACATTAACTTTTTAGACACGACCGAATTGCCTCGATACCATCGAGTATCGAAAAACGTCTTGTCGTTCGGTACCACATTTCGATATCTAAGGGGTTAATCTCATCAGCGTCAGTGAGCCAATAAGCCTGCAGCACTAGCTGGTGTGTTCGACTAGAAGAGGTGCGGCGCAGATCGATCAGTGTTTGACATCCACGAGAGCGATTCGAAAGCACACGGAGCAGTCTGCTCTCTTTAGCTCTCGTGGTACTGTAATACCACCAGTATAGAGTAGCGCGTGTTATGTGACCATTCATGCAAACTGTATCATCATGCGACATAAGACAATAAATCAGATTTATATTCCGCTTTTACTCAAAACTCACTCTACACTGACGCGACAAAGCGACCGTTGCAAATCATTTTAAGTTTGTGTAAGTACGTCATAAATAGAACAAGGCATCAGTTTAATGTCGGGTTTTGTCGCGCCACGCTGCATTCAGTGTACACAGCGTCACTGATTATAATGGGTTCTACTGTATTTTGCCGCTCGCGTCTGGTGTAGACACTGTGTTGGTGAGGAGGAAAGCCTTTGTGTCCTATTCCTTAGCGGACAGCAAGAAACCCACAAAAAATAAATAAATAACAGAGAGAGAATAATAATAATAATAAGTTATTCTCTCTATGCTATTTTCCAATGTTTCAAGTGATGCAGGTGTTTTTTTCCCTTTAAATTAAAAAAACAAATTTTTCATAATGTTTAATGAAATTATTTGGTAGTCTGAGGGGGGCGCAACCAAAAAAGTTTGAGAACCACTGGTCTAAAGTTAACAGACAGTGTTTAGTGCAGTGCACATGTTTACATATGTTTATTCTAGTGACTTTGAATTAACTGAATAGTGTGGTAAAGCAACAGATTTGTTTTTATATTTCTGCAATCTACTTTAGTTTGTGATTTGTTACTGACTTTCATATTAATGTTTACACCAGGCTTATTTGTCAGTGCTTTATGTTGTCATAATTATTACATGCTTACAAGGTTGGAAGTTCAACAAATCAGTCAGTATACTGTGATTGCAGTTGTTAAATAAAAATGTCATTCATATCAATTCACGCATCACCTAATTTCATCGTGACATATAGGCCTGGCCTACAGAAAAGAACATTTATGTTTAATCTATCTAATATTGTGTTGGTCATACTATACAATGATTTATAGCTTGTCTTTGTTGAATAATACAGAACATAAAGAGCTTTAAAAAAAATGTATTGCATATTAAATCGCAATCGCAATATTGGCAACAAAAAAAATAAATAAAAAATCGCAATTAGATTATTTTCCAAAATCGTTCAGCCCTACTTGGCAGGTCTTAAAATCTGGAAAATAAAACATCATATGAATAACAACACATGACATATTACACTGTCATTATTTATTTAACAAAAATAAAGCCAAGATTGAAAGCCATGTGTAACAAAGTTAGGACACCCTATGATTCATTGCTTGTAGATCCACTTTTAGCAGCAAAAATAATTCTCTCACATCGTTCTGGAGGAATTTTGGCCCACTCTTCTTTACAACGTTTCTCTAGTTTATTGAGATTTATGGGCATTTGTTTATGCACAGCTCTCGCCACAGCATTTCAGTCAGGATGAGCTCTGGACTTTGCCTGGGCTATTCCAACACCCTGATTCTTTTCTTTTCAGCTGTTCTGCTGTAGATTTGCTGGTGTGCTTGTGATCATTGTCCTGTTGCATCACTATTTAGCTATTGGATGGATGGCCTCACATTTGACTCTAGAACACTTTTGTATACAGAGGAGTTCATGGTTCACTCAATGACTGTGCGATGCCCAGGTCCTGTGGCTACAAAACAAGCACAAAAGCATCAGCCCTCCACCAGCATGCTTGCCATTTTGTATGAGGTGTTTGTGCTGATATGATCTTTAGGTTTTCACCAAACGTGGCGCTGTGCATTCTGGCCAAACATGTCCACATCTGTTCAAAAGACATTGTTCTAGAAGTCTTATGGTTTGCTCAGATGCAACTTTGCAAACCTAAACCATGCTGCATTCCTTTTTAGGTAGAAGAGGCTTTCTTCTGCCAACTCTTCCAATCATGCCATACTTGTCCCATATTTTTCTAATTGTACTGTCATGAACTTTATCATTTAACATGTTAACTGCGGTGTAGTTCTTGGGTTGTCTGCCATTTCTCTGAGCCATACACCGTCTGATCTTGGGGTGAATTTGCTGGGATGTCCACTCCTGGGAGGATTGGTGTCTGTTTCGAATGTCTTCCACTTGTGAATAATCTTCCTCACTGTGGAATGATGGACTTCAAATTGTTTGGAAATGGCAGTGTTTCCCTTCCCAGATTGATGGCAGCAACAATTGCTTCTCCAAGATCCTTGCTGATGTCTTTCCTCTTTGGCATTGTGTTAACACACACCTGAAGGCTCCAGACCAGCAAACTGCCAAAACATCTGCTTTTATAGAGGTGCTCATACTTGCTGATGATCAGTTAATCAAAGGCATTTGATTTGCAGTATCAGTCAGTATACTGTGATTGCAGTTGTTAAATAAAAATGTCATTCATATCAATTCACGCATCACCTAATTTCATCGTGACATATAGGCCTGGCCTACAGAAAAGAACATTTATGTTTAATCTATCTAATATTGTGTTGGTCATACTATACAATGATTTATAGCTTGTCTTTGTTGAATAATACAGAACATAAAGTGCGATTTAATGCAATAAATTTTTTTTAAAGCTATCGCAATATTGGCAACAAAAAAAAAAAAAATCGCAATTAGATTATTTTCCAAAATCGTTCAGCCCTACTTGGCAGGTCTTAAAATCTGGAAAATAAAACATCATATGAATAACAACACATGACATATTACACTGTCATTATTTATTTAACAAAAATAAAGCCAAGATTGAAAGCCATGTGTAACAAAGTTAGGACACCCTATGATTCATTGCTTGTAGATCCACTTTTAGCAGCAAAAATAATTCTCTCACATCGTTCTGGAGGAATTTTGGCCCACTCTTCTTTACAACGTTTCTCTAGTTTATTGAGATTTGTGGGCATTTGTTTATGCACAGCTCTCGCCACAGCATTTCAGTCAGGATGAGCTCTGGACTTTGCCTGGGCTATTCCAACACCCTGATTCTTTTCTTTTCAGCTGTTCTGCTGTAGATTTGCTGGTGTGCTTGTGATCATTGTCCTGTTGCATCACCCAACTTTAGCTATTGGATGGATGGCCTCACATTTGACTCTAGAACACTTTTGTATACAGAGGAGTTCATGGTTCGCTCAATGACTGTGCGATGCCCAGGTCCTGTGGCTACAAAACAAGCACAAAAGCATCAGCCCTCCACCAGCATGCTTGCCATTTTGTATGAGGTGTTTGTGCTGATATGATCTTTAGGTTTTCACCAAACGTGGCGCTGTGCATTCTGGCCAAACATGTCCACATCTGTTCAAAAGACATTGTTCTAGAAGTCTTATGGTTTGCTCAGATGCAACTTTGCAAACCTAAACCATGCTGCATTCCTTTTTAGGTAGAAGAGGCTTTCTTCTGCACACTCTTCCAATCATGCCATACTTGTCCCATATTTTTCTAATTGTACTGTCATGAACTTTATCATTTAACATGTTAACTGCGGTGTAGTTCTTGGGTTGTCTGCCATTTCTCTGAGCCATACACCGTCTGATCTTGGGGTGAATTTGCTGGGATGTCCACTCCTGGGAGGATTGGTGTCTGTTTCGAATGTCTTCCACTTGTGAATAATCTTCCTCACTGTGGAATGATGGACTTCAAATTGTTTGGAAATGGCAGTGTTTCCCTTCCCAGATTGATGGCAGCAACAATTGCTTCTCCAAGATCCTTGCTGATGTCTTTCCTCTTTGGCATTGTGTTAACACACACCTGAAGGCTCCAGACCAGCAAACTGCCAAAACATCTGCTTTTATAGAGGTGCTCATACTTGCTGATGATCAGTTAATCAAAGGCATTTGATTTGCAGTGCCTGACTGCTACTTACCATCTTAATTCCTATGTTAACAGTAAGGGTGTCCTAATTTTGTCACACATGGCTTTTCCATTTTGACTTTATTTTTGTTAAATAAATAATGACAGTGTAATGTCAAGTGATGTTGTTCATCTGAGGTTTTATTTTCCCAATTTTAAGACCACAGATATATATGATAGAGACAGAGAGAGAGAGATAGAGAGAGATAGTTCTTTGCCTCAAAGTAATTCCCTCATTAGGACATAGTCTTGTATCTATGATTTGAAGAAAATATTTGAAAATCTGACAAAGATCAAGTTTGAACTGTTGCAATTCATCTCATAGCAAGCTGGTTTGATTCACGTCTTATAATTATTATAATTCCTTCCAAAGACTTTTAAAACCCCTTAGGGAAAAACTACTTCAAAAAGAAAGGCCACTGAAAAAGCAGATGGGTGCTGTTGCACTCTGTTCTGCGACACAACTGTTGATATAATGTGATGAGAGAAGACAGCATGATGTTCCCCCAAGGAGATCAGATGATGAACACTTTACCTGCACTGGTAGCAATGGCACGGGCCTCAACTTTGTCCCCCATCTTGCGCACCACGTCTGGGGTGGGGCCGATAAAACGTACCCCAGCATCCACGCATGCCTGGGCAAAATCTGCTCGTTCTGACAGGAAGCCATAACCTGGGTGGATGGCATCCACGTCATTCTCCTGCCAGGGTCAGATTGCACAACATCACCATTTGCCAGTACAATAATTCTGTTACAATAAATTCCTGTAATACCTATTCAAATGACTATACTGTTACCAAATGACAAAAAAAGACAGATTTAAATATACTACCGTTCAAAAGTCTGGGGTCAGTACAATACAGTTTTTTTCTAATTAAATACTTTTGATCAAAAGTGACAGTAAAGACATTTATATTACTACAAAAGATTTCCATTTCAAATAAATGCTGTTCTGTTGAACTTTCTATTAATCAAAAAACCCTTAAAAAAAATGTTGTAGAAACAGCTCTTTCCATAAGCAGCTAAATGGCTGTAGTGACTCCAAGAATACAGCCCAACTTCCCCGACTGACTGAAATGTTTTTTTTATTGACTTGTATTCAAGGTTAGCCAATTTAGTTCTCCTAAACAAGTCACAACAAGAGGTGTGGAATGTTTCAGGTGCTAAACATGGGTCATCATGGGTCATTCTCTAAGACACATAAGGTATAGTGTTAAACTGACAAGCTGTTAAAGCCATTGATTTATTTATTGATTAAGCCATTGACTGACTGATTGTCCATTGATTGTTGCCTACAGTATTTAATCAGAAAATGAGATGCGGGAGAACGACTGCCAGTCAGCGATTATTTTACGGCTACCATCTCTTCTTGGCATCAGACTCTGAACCCTTTGTCAGAAGGCATAATTATGTGCAATTACTGCTCTTTGCAGGCTTGTTTGTGCTCTATCTGTCCAATCACTGCAGACTGTGTGTGTATTTTACAGGTCACGAGATACTAATCTGCTGTTTTACCACACAAACACTTTCAACAAAAGCTGCAGGTGTTAAAAACATGTGAATACATTCTGCTTTTCAACTCGACACCAAACAGAGTTCTCACGCTGACTCGGGACAACTGTGAGAGAGTTTTGGGCCAGTTGATAAAACCGTCAGTTAATTTAAAAACTTTTAAGCTGAGTGTTGATTATTATATTTTTAAAAATAAATAGTTATTAAATTTAAGTTTGGGTTAAGTTGTTAATTGTAACCTTATATTGTAAAAGGGCTCCCCGTAGTTTAAAGCATAAGCTGAGGTAGATTTTTATCATTAAGAAAATTATAATTATAACTGCATGCATTTAAAGAAAGAGCAACTTCAGTAAACCAGTACACCACTGTCTAATAAAAAAAAAAAAGTTCGTTTTTCACCCTGCTGTACCAAAATCATACTGAACCGTGGTGTTAAAACCGAGGTACGTACCGAACCGTCATATTTGTGTACCGTTACACCCCTAACTTGAATTGTCCGGAAGTAGTGCTGAGGTCCAACTAAAGATATACTGAAGTATATTTGATTGTGCTAAAGTGGAACTATTGCAAGTATACTTTAAGTATCTTGCTTTTAAAGACTGACATTATTCAAAGATTATACAATCCTCATCAATAGTGATATTAAAACACATTTTACGCTTAACATTAAGAAATGTGCATTGTGCACAAGCAGTACTCCAAATAAAGTTCAATTACAATTTTCATATCAGAAAGTCTTGAGTGACATGTCAGTAAATATGTTAATAGATTTGAACTACACTTAGTATGAAACTGGGGGGAGGGGGGCTGTGAAAACTGTTGGCAGGGCATGTAGAAATCTGAATTATGATGCAAAAGATTTATAGAGAACCACTCAGGTGCAAAGTCTGACCTTGGCCACTTTAATGATGTCTGGTATATGCAGGTAGGCTGCTACAGGTGGCAGCCCCTTCCCGATGAGGTAAGCTTCATCTGCCTTTTGTCTGTGCATCTGGCCCGTGTCCTGCTCAGAGTAGACGGCCACCGTGCGGATCCCCAGCTCTGTGCAGGCCCGGAACACCCGGATGGCAATCTCTCCTGCAAAAGGCATTTTATTAAATACAATTCATGAGTATATAATTGATTCATGCCATGTGTTTTTATACCCGAGGACAGAGAGACAGTTAACATACTAGCTTTATTATTTCTGCAACAAAAGTATTCTATTTTTAGAAATGCTTTGACAAGCAATAAGCAGAAATGTATTGTTATTTAAAAATTTAAAAAAGAAGAAAAATTACCCTACCCACCGTGGCTATTTTATGTTGCTATTTTATTAATTGATTTCTTCAGTGTCACATGATCCTTCTGAAATAATTCTAATATGCTGATTTGATGTTTATTATTATTTATTTTGAAAACAGCTGCGCTGCTTAATATTTTTTTAGAAACATTTCAGATTTCTTTTTCTTTTATGAATAGAAGATTCAAGAGAACAATATTACAAGTATTCATTTCTTTTAAAAAAACTGACTACAAACTTTTGTTTTATATGTACGTAATAGTATTTGGAAAAAATTATATATTAAAATATAATTAAATATATACTGAAAAACTAAAAATAGAAATAAAACAAACTAAACTAAAACAAGTTTTTGGGAATGTCATACACATTCTGAACAGTGACACACCTCGGTTGGCCACCATGACCTTTTTGATGGGTTTGTACTCCAGTGTCTGGGATGCGGTATGGGCGGAGCGGCTCATACTCCACACCCTCCTGATGGCCAACAGGCCCAGGGCAGAGCGCTTTCCTCCCACCTGTAGCAGCATCTAGAAGGCAAAAGCAAAAAATAGACCTGTTACAGAAAGCAGGTCATTTAGTCTGCTGTAAGCGATATCTACTGAGTGTTATCTGCATTTCTAAAGAACCAAAGGGATTAGTAGCCTTGCAGAGTCTCACACAGGAGCTGAGATAACAAGAGTCAACACTCAAACTAAAGGGAAAGTGAGGTCAGGGATAAGAATGCATGGGCCAACAAGAGAACAAGCCTGATATAACACAAATGAGTGCTGCAAAATGTGACCACAATCAAATAAACTATCAACAAGCAACTGGGCAAAGACTGGCCTTGACTGCGTGAGAAGATACTCAAGGCTGTCTTTAAAAATGCTGTATTTCAAGCATATCCACATTCTGCAAAACATGAATACGGTCAAGTGGCCACAGGGCCAAACTGAACCAAATACAATATCCTATTGTGATCATATTGCCTGTGGACACAGCTTCAAAGGCCGAGACTGAACACCTGAAACAACAGCAGCACTGATTAAACTCAGTGGGAAACACTGAAGGATCAGAGAGTCTATGAGGCCTCAGGAGACAAAGGCAGAACAGCATATAAACCAGACAATAAAAGGAGTTACAAGTTACAAAATCTAATGAAAGAGCATGACTAAATCAAAAAATGTGATGTGTGCGCTATCAATTGCAAAGTAAAATAGCTCACTTGGCTAATCTACTATGATTCTTTTAGACAACATGGGCGTCCAGAGGAAGCGATTGTGCACCCATACAGGTGTCGTGAGGCAAAACCCAGCGCTGCATCCAGTGTGCTCTTACTTATATTAAAAATAAAACTACTAACTGCAAAGTAACACTCGATGAGAATTTCTAAGTCACTCTGAAATACAACTAAAGTCCTTTAAAACAGCAAAACAATGTTAAATGCATATACTGTAATAAAATGCAACTAACAAAGCCAAATAACATATTATGCTGAATTATGCTTTTTAGACTAAATAAATAAAAAATACAACACTACACATTTAAATCAATAATTTTAAATGCTACAAGTGGATTTATGCAATTTTACAGCAATTTACAATATAAAAATTAATATTATTTTGAAGATTACATTTGAAGTAACAATGAAATGACGTGCATCAGAGTGAAGACTAAAAAAAGTACAATAAGATCAATAAGATGCATTTAGGAAACAGATCATTGTGATGTTTTTATCAGGTGTTTGAACTCTCATTCTGACGGCACCCATTCACTGCAGAGGATCCATTGATGAGCAACATGTTGTGTCTTGAATGAACTGACAACAATTCAAGGTAAGAGTAACACAGGGCCTTCTTTAACAGGCGTGTTTAGACACTTCTGAGGAGGAATCATAACTGACAAGTCTCACAAAACAAGAATTACCTTCATTCTCAAATCAACCTTTGACTTTACACTTCCTGCACCATTCAGAAAATCAAATTACTTTATTTCTTTTTTTAGCTCATATAAAAAAAAAAAAACAAAAAAAACAGCATATAAAGGTCATAAAAAAAAAACACAACAGTAGAATAAATTAAGAACTGGGGCAGAAGATTCAATACTACCACCATAATATATGTGATTCTACCATTAAGAGCTGTTTGTTTAACCTTGGTCTATCCAGTTACAAAAAAATGGATTTCATTCAAAGCGCCTGCATTTGCAGGTTTCATGGCAGCAGTTGCTGCACCAACATGGCAGACACAGTCTAACTGGATGACAAGCATTACGCACCATCCCAATTGTCACTGTGCATGGACCACAACTACAGGACCATGGAAGAGGAGAACATGCTGTTGTTATTATGAGAAAAGATTCTAAAAAGATCATAAAATGCAGGTGCTTTTGATGTATACAAATATATTGAACAGCCTGCAGGAAGAACCAGCACACAGCTTAAGATTGAATATTTTTCCCTTAACAGAAATGGTCCACAGAGTGAAGCATCAAAACATAAGACTGTATATTTAGGTGAAAACTATTCTACATCTTCAGTACAAACTCCACACTAATAGAGCTCAAACCAAACATTAAACCTATCTACACCAGTCTAGAACAAATAGGTGGCATTTGCTTTGCGGTAGTGAAATTAGTGAGGAAATGCAATTTGGAAAGAAGGTCAAAGCCTTTCCACCATGTTTCTCTCAAGGAATACAAAAAGGGGCAAAACAAGCAAACTAACTGAAAATAATAAGCATCAAAACATAAGACTGTATATTTAGGTGAAAACTATTCTACATCTTCAGTACAAACTCCACACTAATAGAGCTCAAACCAAACATTAAACCTTTCTACACCAGTCTAGAACAAATAGGTGGCATTTGCTTTGCGGTAGTGAAATTAGTGAGGAAATGCAATTTGGAAAGAAGGTCAAAGCCTTTCCACCATGTTTCTCTCAAGGAATACAAAAAGGGGCAAAACAAGCAAACTAACTGAAAATAATTGGTCCCCAATTAACCATTTCCGGGATTATTCTACACAGGTTTATCTAATTTTCTTTTTATCTTACATGTTAGTTATGCGGTTCCTAAAGAACAAGCCCTATACCAAAACGTAAACTGTACTGCGTGGCTCGACTTTAAATCCAAACTACAAGCACTCGCTCAGACACACAGATCTACACTTACAAAAACAATCACACTATGACATGGAAGTTTGAGCCATTTTGTTATATAAAGCCCCTGATTATCCATGAATGGTTATCCACCATACAGTTCTAAGACCACTGAGCAGAGGTTGCATGAGAAACATGCAATTAAATGAGAACTAGCAAGTTAGAAAAAGAGGCAAGCTGGGAAGAAAAAAAAAAAACACAAAAACATGCCAAACATAAAGCATGCATTGCTCTTGTCCATATAGTATGTCACAATCTTTAAAATATTGATACATGTGTTACACTGCTGTTATCATCACCATCATATATGCAAGATTTAAAATGTGTTGTGCATGTAAATATTTTCTTCCAAAGAAAACCAGATAATGTAGGGAAAAAGCTGACAGGAGATCATGTTGGAAAAACAAGCAGAGCAGACGACTGATCAAACTAAGGGAAAGTGGAGGAGAGCAAAACTAAATGGAGAGTAAGAGATTGGGTTGTGAATGCTTGTTGAAGGTTGACAGTGAGAGTGCTGCCCACTGTTTGGTCTGTTGTGCTCCTTTTGGTTTCCAGTTTTTACTTTGCTGTCATCATCTGGACAAACTCTGTGGGGGGAAATAAAATGAATGAGATCAACGTGCCAATCTTCACAAACTGACTTTCATAATTATACTGCAGGCTTGGCGTTTATTCAGACAAAAATCCACTTACATATAAAAATACCACAATGCACCAATGACATTAATATATGGAAATACCTTCATAGTTGACCTGGCCGTCACCATCAATATCTGCCTCCCGGATCATCTCATCCACTTCCTCGTCTGTAAGCTTCTCCCCCAGATTTGTCATGACATGACGCAACTCTGCTGCACTGATATAACCATTTCCATCCTGTAAAGCATTAGTCATTGAAAGAGATAAACATTCTTTCCACAGTTGTTTTTTTCTAAAGAAATATCTTCAATACGAGGCATTTATAAGCGAGTACACTTCACTACCTTATCGAAAACTCTGAATGCTTCTCTGATCTCCTCCTCGCTATCCGTGTCCTTCATCTTCCTGGCCATCATAGTAAGGAACTCTGGGAAATCAATTGTTCCATTGCCTGAAGGGGGGAAAAGCCAACAGATTTAGAAAAAGAGAAGAGCTATTCTAACATGGCATTATTTGTGGAAGGGCTTCCTCACCATCCGCATCAACTTCATTGATCATATCCTGAAGCTCTGCCTCTGTGGGATTCTGGCCCAAAGACCGCATGACAGTCCCTAACTCTTTAGTAGTGATGGTGCCATCACCGTCTTTGTCAAATAAGGAGAAGGCCTCCTTGAATTCTGAAAAGCAATTGAAATAATTTATTGCACACCATTGAAATTGCTGATTTGAGGTTTGAAGCAAAGGTTAATCTTCCATACCAGCAATCTGCTCCTCTGTTAGCTGATCAGCCTATAAGAAGGACACAAGAAGAAAATTATTTTAATAGCACTGAGATATTCTCAAACGATTCCATTCCGTCTGAACTTGCTTAACTGTATTTATTGCGCGTTAAATTGAACGGAACGTGTTTAACACCTGATACCTTGTGTTTTACAAGTTTGTTGTCATTCACGAGGCGTTCTGAATTAACGTTAAGACAAATACAAAACGCGTTCACAGCAGACAATACAGCTGTATTTGACCACATTAACATGTGTATTGTTTTTATTGGTCTATAATGTGGTTTACAGTTAACTTACTTAAAGGCCATCTGAATGGATTAGTGCGCATGCTGTGGGGAACTACAAGCATGTTGTGACCGATCAGATATATTAGAAAAAGCAGGGCTATTTTGGCACAAGGGACGCTACGGGTTTGTCTAATGTAAACGAGGGCGATCTTTACATCTGCCTGCTGACGCCGACATGAGGCGAGCTAGCAACAGGGAACCAGTCAAGGATGTGCTTGTATAGCGCATTTTCTGCTGTAAACACCTCACGCCCATTTGCGATTAGAGAAAGCGCTGCAAAACGTCCCACAGAAAGCTTAAAGCTGTTTATTCCACAGTCAGAAAAATGAAAACTGTGTAACCCGCTGAAGTGACGTTAGCCCGGGAGCTCGCGCGCTTTCAATAGAATGACGGTTAGCTCGCGAGGAGCTAAGCTAACAGTAACGTTAGCCCATTCACACCTATCACCTCGCCAAGGAGGCTCAGCCATTTTTGTAGCTACGCTGCACTTTGGCTATTAGGATAAAGAGTTATAAAGGCTTACTTACCATTGTACTTTAGTGTGAACTACGTTAGTTTGCACGTAGAGGAAATAAACGGAATCCCAAGCGTTTGCTTTCCACCCGTGCGATTGTCAAGCACTATCTTCTGCTGCTGTGCGCCCAAATTTCGATATCACTACGCCTTGGTACTTCGGTCCAAAGTGGGACGTCGCACTCCTTGACAACAAACCTGTTACTATGGTCTTCCTCCGCCACGTAGTCGAAATGTTCGAACTCTAAATTGCGCAGTGAAACTGTCCCGATATATAATATAGATATATATATAACCGATATATTATACGGCGTTGTTTATCGACTGTAAGTTTCTATTTTATGATAATTCTTTTCAAAAGCCATAGCATACAACGGTGGCTTTCAGGTTTGAATGGATGGTCCGGAGAGTTTATATATAGAAGTCTGATAGCATTCGTCAGCTGACCTAGGAAGTGTCTTTTGATTGGTTGACAGCCACCTGCAATGCGTCAGGGAGTCCTCGAAGAGAGCAGTTCTTAAAGAGACAGACGCAGGAAACCGACTAGTGCAGTAAGTGCATATAGTGCTACAGATGCAACACTGGCAGCAGTTCAGAGAAAGAGTCTGCTGTTGGTATTCCGTCCTTTTTATGGTCAATACATTGATTTTGAATATGTTATTTAGAGAAATAAAGTGCGTTTAACTTAAAAACACCCTTAGGTTAGACTAATGCGCCATGGTTGAATTTTAATAATTCAACCATGGCGCATTGCCTAAAAGTAGAGGTTCTTGGTCAGGTTTGTGGTCCCAAATGGGTAATTGACCTAGAAAAGTTTGAGTTGTGAAAAGGTAGAGGACACAAGGAGGAAACTCATTCATCAGAAAGACTTCAAACATGCATCTATTTAAGGTTTTACTTCCTTTTAGATCTAAACTGTACAAAGAATATTCTTCATCAAGACAAGTTTTGTTTCTTGTGATTAGGTCCGTTCTTTCAGACCTCATACATACTTGACACAATTTCCCTCATCACTCTTAGGCACTGAGCCGATCTCAGTAGGGGTTCATAAATCTGTAATGAGTTAAAATAGCCAGGTGAGACGGAGCTCTCCAGATGCATAATGAATAGCTCTAAATAAAGAAGTCATCAGTAGAGACACCTGATATCATGCTATGCTGGAGACAATGAGAGGTGCTCCATTTTATGGCTGTAGATTTTAATAATTCAACCATGTCTTTGTTACATCTCATTATGCTGGCAACACATATGAAAATAGACGAGGGAACCCCACCTGAATAAATTCAATGACAAAAACAACAAAGAGGAACTGCTCCACTTAATTTATTGTCCACAGCTTTCATTTTCATGCATCTTTTTCCATTACATAGAAGGAACAGCAATTTAGGTTTTCAACATTTTTAGTGTGCAGAATTGCAGTACATTTAAAAAAAATAAATAAATAAAAAATAAAAAAAAAAGGTTTAAAATAAAAACCAATCTTTTTTCTTCCTATGGAATGTATTCCAAGTAACATCAAAAAATAACACTACCAGCTTAAAGTTCAGTTTAGTAGTCATGCAGTGCATGTAACCGTACAATCTGATGATATATACCAGTGCTTTTGTACTAAAAAAAAAAAATCAATTAATATTGTAACAGATTGGCCAATCAAACACTTGTGCATGTAAAAGCAACATCCTCACACTAACTGTGAGTTTACAATGTGTCTTTAGGTAGTGTAAGGAAACGTCAGTATTATACCTTGTTCTGGCTTCACCTCTAATTGTGCAAGGTTAAGCACATTACCATCTTTATCATCAGTAGTACTGAACACTACTGTAGCATGTTCAGGAATCTCAGCATGCTTCAGCTGAAGAGTGACAGTTTCTGTCGAGTGCCAGTTGAGTGCAATAAGGTAGCGTTCATTCTGGTCCCAGCTTCGCACATAGGCCATGGCGGAGGTAGAGTTGAACAAAGGCAAGTATTCTCCATGCTGCAAAGAGCGCTCTTTTGATCTTTTTTCACTCACAGACTTGAAGAACTTATGGAAAGTGGTCGTTTCACCCTATAAAATAAATGCATGAAAATGTAACTAAAGCTGGTCACAACACTGAATAGGGTCACTTTGGAGATTCAGCACTGTGTGCACATGCTCCTTACCTCTGTCATATTTTGTTTAGAGTCACCCCATACCATGATCGGATTTTTGGTCACCTAAATGGAAAGATAACAACATTTTAGGATCTGCTCCAGGAAAACACCTGGATCTGTCTGAATTCTCTTGATAAAAATCTTCAGTTTACTCACCTCATCTTGCAGTCCAATCTCATCCCCATAATTAAACACCGGTGTGCCTGGCAGAGTGAGCAGCAGCAGCTGATTCAACTTGACTTTGGCAAGCCCCACCAATGAAGCCAGGTGTCCAGCAATACGCCCACCTATGTTCCAAGCCAGTCTGGTCTGACTGTAAGTGGAATACAAGCGATCAACAGTATTGGCAACGTCCAGAGCAGATATGGATCTTAAAGCACCAGTGAGGAGCAGGTCCACACCAGTTTTGTTCAACACAGCAACAATGTCATCAGGAGAGGACTGATCCGTAACACCAATTAAGACCCTGGAAGGAAATAAGTCAGTTTTTAATAGAAGTATTAAGCACCATATGGAGCTGTTTGGTTGGCAACACAATCTCAAACTAAGAAACAGCCCACTCATGTCCCCTTGACTGAAGTTCAGTTTGTAAAAATTCCTACCAACCACCACAAGGTGGCTCCTTTACCTCACAAAAGAGTGAATGTGCACTAAAAATCTAATTTAAGACTAAAAGTTCAACTATCGATTGCTCACTTTTTCGTTTTTCCCTCTGATTCCGTTTGGTTGTGGATAAGGACTCTGACATCCTCCCAAAGGGTCGGGGCTGCAGTGGACACTTTCTCAACACCGTAGAAGAGGAATCCATCTACACCTTCTTTTAGCCAATGCACCAGAGCAGACTGAAAAGGCAAAAGTCACAATTATTACTCTGAAAACGCAAGTACACATCAAGTTCAAGTGACAACGCAGATTGAGAAAGTCAAGCAATTATCTAGATCTATTGTCATACCTCCAGTTTGACCACAGTGCTGACAGCATCGGCAAACCAGGGCTCTTTGCCTTTATAGTTAGGGGTCAGGTCCAAAACAACAGAGATACCTAGAAGTCAACATAAAAATACAATTAACTGAAAAACGAATAAATATATATAAGTATACACTGCCTGGATCATTGGATCATTATTGTAGTAATTCATAATTAATGTTGAGCCTGATGAATCTTGGAATATATGGACATGGGTACGTCTTCTGACATAGTTGTTTGAGAAATAAAATGTGACACACTGCATCAGTTAGTGTTAAAATAATCGTTACCAAACATACAGTATGCCAGAAACATATTAATCACCGATTAATAATGATTCAACCCTAAAATCTTAGTATTTGCTTATTTAAATCCAGACAGCAACATTTTGGCCAGGCAGTGTATATGGAAGTCATTTTAAATAAAACATCAAGATAACAGAAGTAGCAAATGCTTCATTTTATAATGCAAACTATAGCTCACCTCTCTTGTGTGCAGCCTTAATGACTTCTTGAAACTGTGTCAGATCACCAGCCTCTTCAGCAATCTCAGTCAATTTCAGTTTCTCAGGCTCATCAGCACTGGACACATGGATCGGGCCAATGATCAGACCCTTCATCTTCAACTCATCTATCGCCTTAACCTTTTCAGCCACACCTGAGGGGTAACCAAAAGTCAGAGTGAAATAAATATGCAGCATTGCAAAATATTAAAGACAATAAGGGAATAAATATGGAAGGTTTCAAATAACAGACCACATCCATGTTAATACGGATGTCACTGTACCTCAAATTATTCATTAAAGGGGTCATATGATGCTTTTTTAAAGATCATTATTTTGTGTATTTGGTGTAGCAGAATATGTTGACATGGTTTAATGTTAAAAAAAAACATTATTTTTCAAATACTGTACATTATTGTAGGTCCTCTATGCCCCGCCTCTCTCAAACGCTTCGTTTTCTACAAAGTCCCTCCTTCCGACAAGCGCAGTCTGCTCTGATTGGCCAGCTGACCCAGTGCATTGTGATTGGCCGAACACCACAAGCACTCATCGGAAATGTAACACCCCTTACCATAATCACCAGCTTCATCTTTCAAAATAAATGTAAAGACAGAGCCCGAAAGGGGAACAGAGTCTGCTGTTCTGTTGTAAGTAATCTTAAAGATTCCTAAATGCATCTACTTTCGGAAGGCCAAATAAAGTGCTTTTGCTTTCGCCTAGAAACACACAGCGTCTCCCTGACATGCTGCTTCAACACTAACTGCGGTTACTGAAACCACGCCTTCTTTCTTTGCGTGCACATTTGGGCGGCATTATGCTAATATTTCCACATAGTGAGGTAGATATGTGGGGGCGTGTTAGAACGAGCCATTTTAGGGGGGAGTGGCAGAGTCTTAACTTTGATAAAGAATATCTCTTTGGTTTTGAGACTTTAGTCTTTGCAACTTCAGGGATCTTATCTATGCACAATCAGCTTGTAACACTCCAAAGAGAAAGGAAAACTTGAAATCGCATCATATGACCCCTTTAAAAGACATTCTACCACTCTTCCTTTAAAATCATTTATGCTATTCCATTAATATAGTTCACAGACTGATAAATGCGCTGAGCAAACAGGATGGCATGCAAGCGAATAAGGGAGGAAACCAGACTTGTTGATTCAACAGCATAAAGACAGAGCAATTAATGCGTTTCAACATGTTCAAAGCCGGTCATCCGCCTTTAATCCCTAAACTGACCCATCCCTGTGATCCATTAACACTCCCTCCTCCCCACAAGATCTATTTTGGTTGCTTGGATGCTGGCCCATAGAGTCGTCTGTTTTTACCTATCAACTTTGAAGACTCCGTAAAGGAGTTCACATCTCCAATCTGGTACAGAGGTCCATAGTTCCACCAGTTCATCTCAGGGAGGGGCTTGCATCGAGGAGCTTGAATAATGATGGCAATCGCACCAGCTAGCATGCCCAGCCAACCAAGCCAGAACAGGATCAGAAGTGCCCAACGAACTTTAACCCACCTATTCACAAAAAGACAACAGCAATTAAATCATCAGAGTACCTGCAAATGTCAAAATCCACACCAAGAGCTAACTGAAAGGAAATGGGGCTCCGTACCCTGTTGTTCCAGCTACTTTCATGAGCTCTTCTTTAGTTAACCCAGTGAATTTGCTCTCCTCTTCCGGAATCTTCACCTTTACAATGCCATTCTTCTCGGATACAGGCGAGATACCATAATTATTTGCAGCCTCCCCCTCTGTCATGGGCTGCTTCTCCTGCTCCACCTCATTGAGCGCCACATCTTTCATATCCACTTCAGTACCGTTGCTCATTTTGTCCGTTTGTCAAATGTCCTGAAAAGAAAATGAATTAGATTAGCTGCAAGCACGGAACTGTCGTCACGGCACCAGGAAGTACAGGTTTGACGTCATGGGCTGCCAGGAAAGATACACGGAAGGTTGCGTCACCTAAAATCGTTCACAAGGAGATGACTATTTAAATTTTTTTTTAAAAAGTTACGACAGATGTACTAATACCCAAAATAACACGAGTATACAAGATGCTTTTGGCCTTCTAGAAAGATTTTGGCTGTTAGAAAGACAACAGTTAATCCAGTTTAAACCTTCAGCGACCGTAGACATAGCAGCCAAATGCCGGGTGCCAGATCACCAGACCTATCCTCATCGAATCTATTTTTTAAAATACCTGTTCTATTTTTGATGTAGGCACAATGTAACGTTTAAAATAATTAATTGTATAACGCGATCCATTCGTTTAAACCGCTAACGTAGTTTTGAAAGCACCTTTTTAACGTTGATGTATGGTAGCGCGACCTTTTGTAAACCGGAGTGGTCCATTCAGCCTCAATTAACAGCAGTTAACGAGTCATAAACAAGTTCAATAAAAAAACATACCAATGTAAAAGTGCTTCTAAATATGAATAAACATAAAAGGTACGACTCGTGGTACTCGCACATATCAAGAACACCGGCAAATTGGACAACTAACGTTACATTTTAAAATTATTTGAAACAAGACCGACCTGGAATACTGCACTGGAATAATGAGGGAATCTTCGTTCATTTATCTGTGATAAATGACAAATATTCGGTGATTTCGGCCGTGTCTGTATTCACAGGGATACTCAAGCTTTTATAGAGCAAAAAGAGGATCTGAGCAAGTATCTCCGCCCACATTTAAGGTGGCAGCACAAAACCTGTTTTCAAGCGAATACCCTACTACATTTTCGCGATTCGATTCTTTTGAACAATTCGTTTTTAAATAACCTTTTTTTGCATCGTGATGAAACTATCGTGATGTAATTGGCTCGCAAACACATTTCCAGTATGTTTTATTTGTATTGTCTGCTACATTTATGGTTTAAGTTTAATTAAAATTAAAAGTTTAAGTAAAAAATATCTTCGCTCCATCCGTCAAATCCCTGTTTTTATACAGTCTATGGTCAAATCCTATGTTTACCCGCGAAAGATCTGATTCAAAAGAACGATTCGCTCAGGAATCACCAGGACGTGAATCGAGTGATTCAGTGCTAGCTTAATCAGTTACTCTTTTTGTCAGTTACGGGAAATGATTCCGCTTTAATGAGTAATACAGATTTAGTAGATTAAATACAACCAGAAGCAATTATTTATTTTCTCTATGGCCTGTATAAAGAAAACAAACAAATTAAGGGTTTGTTGACCTGCATTCTAGACAGACAATCCAGTTTTGTGGCATTTAAAGGGGTCATATGATGCGATTTCAATTTTTCCTTTCTCTTTGGAGTGTTTTGGCCGCGCCGTTCTCAAGCCCGCGCCTCTGCTCACTCTAACCCGCCGGCCATTCCTCACACTAGCTCCCGGTCTCTGCTCACTGTAGGCCGCGGTGTGTGACGCTGTTTCGTTGTGAAAGCGAAACTACTTTGTTTGGCCTTCCAAAAATGGACACGACTAGAAATCAGTGGTTAAGTTGTATTTACAACACTGTTCCAGAACACTTCAACCCAAATATTCGGATGTGTGCAGCACATTTTATGGAGGACTGTTTCCTGATCCTGGGAGAGTAGACTACAATGCCGGCTGTTCTGACTCACAGTCTGTAAGTACGTTTTTTATATTTAAAGAATTTGCCACTGATGATTCAAACGCGAGTTTTGAGCAGTGTAGAGTAGC
>NW_015505523.1:3074037-3084833 GCF_001515645.1 Sinocyclocheilus grahami | reverse complement strand
CTGGATGCAAGGAATGCCTTGTTTATAATGGGTTTTCATGTTTTTGAATCATCGAGAGGCGTAACATTTCTGTCACACACTTGAGGAATTCGGGCAATCACAACGCACTGGATAGCTGGCCAATCAGAGCACACCTCGCTTTTCAGACCGATGAGCTTTGTTAAAATCGACACGTTTCAGAAAGGCGGGGCATAGAGGAGAAACAATAATGTACAGTATGTGGAAAATAATGTGTTTTTTTAACCTTAAACCGCATAAACATTTCATTACACCAAATACACCAAATACTGTTCTTTTTAGCAACATCATATGACCCCTTTAAGAGAGTCCACCTTAAGAGCCTGACATTACTTATTATTACTTATTCTTTCTCCTCCCTTTTGTTTTCATGACTGTACAAGACCTCCATAAACACGTTTGGGGGGTTGAGGGTATCGAGTTTCTTTCTTAGAAAGATCTTAGAAACAGCATAACACATGGTTGGTGTAAACAGGAATCTCAATGTACAGTTTTTCCTCAGGGCTCAAAAACTCTTCAAAATCTACTGTTTACCCACATATTTCTACATGCTGTATTTATAGTATGCTTTTACATTTAAAGTGTAAAGTTTAATGTATTATTTCAAAAAAGACAAATAAGTGAAAAATAGCTCAATATATATATATATATATATATAGTTCTGATCAGTCAAATATATTGGAATTATGTGACAAAAGAGTTGGTCAACCTTTACCCTAATTTCGTTATCTGGTAATTTAAGAAGCTAAGCCCATTACCGCGGGAAGTAGGGGTGCTGCAGCACCCCCTGGAGTGTAGCCCACGAAAAAATGGGGGTGCGGTGTTAAAAATAAATGAATGAACAATATGTAATACAAAATAAATAATATTCATTTTATTAATTAGTATATTCATTAAAATTCATTGAAAAAAAGTAGCCTAGGCCTACAATGACGAGAAGCAACGGTTAAATATGAGTTAAGTTGAATCAAATTGACTGTGAAAGTAGCATTATGTTTGATCAATTTAGCCTTCTCAAACCAACACGACTTGCCTAAAATAAACAGACATAAAACACTTCATGCATTTCACAGTACTAATTTAAACATTTAACCAAGATAAACGAGCGCTGTTAGGCGCATATCCAATCGTTTGTGCGGAGAGTGGAAGCTAAAGCTCGCTCTGCAGGACATGGAGGCGCCAGCGATCACTTGCATTTTATTAAGAACAGCGGAAACTTTAAAATACGCCGTCATTTTTGCTCATAAAGGTAAGAGTATTCATCATTCGGAACTGCAAAGTGTCTACTTGTATTTGTGTGCACTCACAACATCAACAAAACCTTGTGGTTTTGTAAAATAAGGAAAACAAACAGGATGCGCTTTCTGTCGTCTTGGTCTTGAGCAGGAGTGCTTCACCGACATGATACATATATCTATAGAATGCTTTAAATTACTCACTATTTTTGACTTTTTTTGTTTGTTTTTTATTTTATTATAATTTTTTCATTCGTTTGTATTAAGTTGTTCTGATTCTTTTCAACATGCATTCAAATATAAGACTGATGTACCGGCGTTGTAACACAAATAAAAGTAAGGTTTTGGGATTTTCCCCTTACTTTAAATGCATGCTTATGGCTCATTATTATTAATCGAAAAACACATTAAACTTTGAACTTTTATTAACAAAATAAATAATATGTTTTAAATAATATGGATATGTTTTGCTCGCGTTTAACACAAATGAATAGCTTATGGATTTCCCCTCGGGCTACCTTAAAAAGTTCGTAGTTTGTGGTTTATTATCTTATTAATTAAAACACATCAGCCATAAAATAGTACAATGGCAAATTCGCATATATGAAACATCTACCTTGCATTGACAAAATTAAGATGGATATAGCCGTTGTAACCCAAATAAATAAGCTATTTTCCCTTATTTAAAACGAATGCTTAGTTTGTGGTTCATTGTCATTTTTTTATGAAAACCCAGCAACAAAGACACTCACTTATAGGCTATTAAACGAATAAAGGAAAGTTTTATTAACAAAAGTTGCGCTTTGGATCCGCCATCATATAGTGTCAGTCTTCTAGCATCACTCTTGTCACGTGACCCCCCGTTTTATTTCTCAGCCCCCCCAGCTCAAAATACGTTCTCGCGGCTATGGCTAAGCCTGATTAAATGCAGATCTATGGCTCTTTTATTTAAATTTACAATAGACTCTGGAGTATTGTAAGACTGCTTTGTTAATCAGGAACTGATGAAACAGCTAAATAATTTAAAGAACACAGATCCAAAATAATAAACAACAAATTCCTATATAAAACCTCAAGGTTTCAAACTATTCATTACCTTTTATTTTCCTTATGTGCTTGTCTCTTGCACTATAAATGTAATGTCCACTGAATGCAGCAAAGACCCATGCTTCAGAAAAACATTGACAGCATACAGAGGACTGTGCTTCCACATGGTCTCCTAACCTGTCAGGAAAACTGAAATATGATCTATCAGCAGGGACATTGAGGAACACACGTCCTGATATTTTAATAAATGTTTTGATGTGGAATATTTAAGTACAACAAAAGCATATTTTGATTTGGACTGAATATATAATTTTGTAGAAACACAAAAGTTCAGTGTGTAATTGTCTGAATGTTTGTGGAGATCCACAAACTTATTCAGCACTTTTAGTTTTTCAAATACAGACACAAAAATGAGCAAGTTGGAGCATAACGCTCAGAATGAAGCTCCTCCTTCCAGTTTCAGATATCATGTAAACACTGTCAGAGCACATTGTGTCCCCTCATGCTCAGTAAAGACACATGGTCCATGCCCAGTGCCTGCAGGCTCACAAGCAGGGACAAAAAGTTTTCTTCCTTTTGTTGTTCTGAAAAACAATAGCTTCTCGTCAGGAATACATCATCTCATCATTCCTCAGTATGTGTTAATGAAATCAGAGAAGATGTGAGAGAAGTAAAAACTTGAGAACAAAAGAGCAAAAGTGCTCATTTGCACTGTTATTGATCATTTCTCCCCATCCTGGAGGGACTAAGCCAGTCAACATTACACAAACCCTTGAGTCAACCTTAAATCATTCAATTCAACAAAACCTAATTCAACCAACTGGTTTGTGTGGTACAGTTCGAGATTTCATAACAGGCAAACCTTTTCCAAATGGCAAGACACTTTTTGTCTGTGCCAGTTTGAGTCAGCATGCTGACCTCTCTTTCCTTTCCAGGCTAGTATGTGCAATTCTTGGATTGGCGCCTGGAAGAGTTAGAGATAACTGCACGACCCATGATGGTTCTGCATGATCAACATGAGACATCTGAAATGTTTACTCCAAAAATGTAGGTGCTCTTGCAATAAATTCATTATGATAATGAAATACAGCATCAGTTCTACAGTTCAAAGGATTTGTGTAAATCAACAAGTTTTCCTTGCATAAAAATCCATTTGTCAGCGCTGTTGTTGGAAATGGCTTTTAATGTATCACTGCCCCCTGGGGTTCATCTGAGTGTTTGCGCCGTTCCAGACCCTGTCAGTTTTAGCAGAAAATGGCAAGTACTGTCACGTTCATCTGAAATGTGAGTTTTCATTAGCACGTGGATTGAATTCTTAGATGAATGTTCTATTCTGGATGTTATGCTATTATTATTAACCCATACACTGTTAACGCAATTTTCACTACTGTTGTGAAGTAATTCTTCTCCAAATTTCGACGCGATGCTAAAAAATTTAAATTATGTCATTGTGTTTGTGTTCAAGATTTCCCTGTGATGTGAAAAACATTGAATGTTTGATATATTCAATTTTGATTCGTGTTTATTTGGATATTAGCTTTTAAAAAGTGTTATAAAATCTATTTGCTTTCTTCAGTGGAGATTAAAATTAGAGAACAATGAACACTACATTTTTTCAGGAAAAAATGTAATCCTCATAATTCAAAATTTGAAGGAATTTTAGTTGTGGCTATACCATGTTAGTAGAACAGTGTTTTACAAAATAACCAAGGCATTTCAATAAAAGCCCTTTATTTTGCGGAAAACACAGTGATCAGAATTAGAGAACAGCAATGATTGTAGCACAAAGAAAGATTACAACTAAAATTTCTGCTGTGAATGACTTCAGCACATCTGTGCTGCAGGACATCACTAATTTCTCGCTACATCTTGGTCCACTCTTCTTCCAGTCTCTTCCACAGTTCGGTGACTGTGGTGGGTTTCTTAGCCATAACTTTTGTCACCAAGGATTTTCCAGAGATTTTCAATCTGGTTTAGATCATGACTCTTGGCTGGCCGTTTCATTATTTCAATGTTTTCAGCTTCAAGGAACTGCTTTATCCACTTTGCATTATGATGAGGAGCACTGTCCTGCATGAAAAATTGCTGGCTGATTGGGCGATGAATGCAGGGAAGGAAAGGTCCAAATTCTCTTAAATGTTGAGAGACTGTATGCCGAGACAGATCCTTAATGTGTTCAGCACTGAACTTGCGAGCAATTCCAGCTGCAGTGTTGAACCGATTGCCCATTGAGATTTTCTGCATTATTCTGTCCTTTGTATTTTGTGAAAGACCAGCCTTTCTGGGGGACTTGAATGAGTTAGTGACAAAGACGCAATATTCTAGAGATCACAGATTTGGATCGACCAACTTCTCTTGCTATGGCTGCTGTTGCTGTTCATCTGTCAATGAAAAGTTTGGCTGTCAGTTAAATAGGGCTTGTCAGATAATTAAGGAAATTAGTATTAGTTTCCAGATTAACACCAAATAACTAGGAGGCATCTGTAAGTGTTCTCTAATTTTGCTCAGTGTCCTTTTTCAAATATCTCCTTTAAGTTTTTTATACTGTGCTTCAGAATATGCTCTAAAAACTGTGCTTTCGCTCCTGTTAGGATAACTTCAAATAGGCCTAAGCGGTGACCTCAAAATTTAGGAAATTGCAGTTTGGTCCCAAATTTTGATCCCCACTGTATTTGATTTCCACCAAATAGCTGGAGCCACCAGGGGCCAGTGTCTCTCCGAACAGCAGCATGATTAGAGCGGAAGTGGCGGTGTTCTTTCTAAAGGCGGGATCAGGAAGCAGCGCTGTGGGAGTTATTTTGGGCGCATTGACTCTGAACAGCACGGCGTTTGCGGATGAGGATTGCAATTTCTCGATGATAGTGTCCAGGTATGATGTAAACTATGTTTCTGCTGCACGTGTGTTTAAAAATACTGTTCATTCTGTTGTGTTTGCCACAGGTTTTTATTATTTTTAAATGAAAAGAGAATGGCGTGTCAGCTGTCGTTGTGTGGCGCTGAACGCGAAGAAATGAGGCGGGACCTCAAAAACGCGTGAAAATTACGAAAACTTTACTCTCTTAGCAACTGCATAATTTCATAATAACAATGTATTATTTAGTTATCATCTCTTTGTTGTGTGTTTGATGGTTGTATTAATCATATGTAGTTTCACTTTTGGTTTTCTCTTTAGTCTCGCAACTCGCCTTCACTTTCCTTTCGCAGTGTTACAATATAACGTTACATGAGGAAATGAGAGGCAAATTGGCTGATTTTTAAGGGCAGGCACATTTGCATTTTAGCAATAGCTGAAATGATATCTTGAGCTGAATAGTTTTTTTTTTTTCTTCTTTTGACTTATATGTACAGTTAGTTTCGGGCTATTAAGAAATCAAACCTTTTAACAAATGTTTTCCTGTTTTAAGCCACTGAAGGAAGTCAACTTGAAATCCCGCAACGCTCTCTTAATACAAATCAACAATGTCGTCAACATCACAAAAACACAAGGACTTTGTGGCAGAGCCCATGGGGGAGAAGTCTGTGATGGCACTAGCAGGAATCGGTGAAGTTCTCGGAAGGAGATTGGAAGAGAAGGGCTTCGACAAGGTATGATTTACAAAGACGTTTCATATATACTCCGTAGTCATGAAACTGAAACTTTACATTTTTCTTTCACTTTCATTTTTCTTCCCATAGGCATATGTTGTTCTAGGACAGTTCTTGGTCCTGAGGAAAGATGAGGAGTTGTTTCGGGAATGGTTGAAGGATACTTGTGGAGCCAACACCAAACAGCAAGGCGACTGTTATAGCTGTCTGAGAGAGTGGTGTGACTCTTTCCTGTAGTTGACTTTTTGTTGTTGTTGTATATTCATCCCCCCCCAAGCTGACTTGTACACCGAATACATTTCCCTCACTCTGTCCATTCAACTTTACGGACAATTTTTGGATGTATTAATATTAATTCTTAGTACAGAATTGTTATCGCACTAGAAGGTCTTTAGATGGGTACACTTGTATTATCACTGCTCATTATGTGTGTTGTTCAAACATCATTCACACTGGATCTTTAGTTTTGGGGGTATGATACAAAATTATCCAAAAATCCATTTATATGCAGTTCTGTTCCAGGCAATACATGCACCAGTAGTCCAAATTCAATAACACAGATAGTTCTGCAAGTCTTCCTCCCTCTCTGTTTATAACGTTTGAAGGTTTTAACCATGTCCAAAATGTGCCACAGTGCTTATAAGCTTTTTAAGGTTTATGTGAACTGGTCACTGTTCTCTGATATGTTACCCAAAGGATCAGATGCATAATGGTATAATTTTGCCGTATGCTTTTATGCTCCCCAACCCCTAAATTGCCTTAATAAAAATCTGGATTTGTTTTAACTGTGCATGTGTACCTGAAGATGCGTGGGCTGATTCATTCTGCATAGTGTAGCCACCTAATTCACACCTTGGTTGGCATTTGCTGCTTTCAGATGTTTAAAATGCTACACGAGTGGTCAAAGAAACACTGATAAATGTTCTTACGTCTCTAAAACCATTTGTGGACCTATTTGTGTTTTGCATTTTAATTCTTTTGAAATAAAATAAAGTAATGATAGGGTGTGTGGAATGAAACATTTGACCAATCCAGCTCAACCTGCTGTTACACAAGAGGAATTACCTGTTCTGATCGAACAAGTTCAATAAGAAGCATCTGTTTTTCTTTAGATTATTAAAAATCACAAGTTTACACTACCCTTCAAAAGTTACCTATGTAATTATGAAAGCCTAAGAAGTCTCTTAGGCTGAATTTAATCAGTAAAAATAGTAATATGAAATATTATTACAGTCTAGAATAATTGTTTTCTATTTTAATGTAGTTTATTCCTGTGATGAAAGCTGAATTTTCAGCATCATTACTCCAGTCTTCAGTGTCACATGATCCTTCAGAAATCATTCTAGTATGCTGATTTGCTGCTCAATAAACCTTTCTTATTCTTATTAATGTTGAAAATAGTTGTGCTGCTTAATTTTATGGAAACCATGATACATTTTCTTAGGATTCTTTTATGACTAGAAAGTTCAAAAGGATTTTTATTTACATTTTGATTAGTTTTTTTTTTTGTAACAGTAAAAGACTTTAATGGAGACATATTATGCCCCTTTTTACAATATGTAATTTAAGTCTCTGGTGTCCCCAGAATGTGTCTGTGAAGTTGCAGCTCAAAATCCCCCACAGATCTTTTATTATATAATTTTGAAAATGCCTATTTTGAGCGGAAGCAGAAGCAAGCTGTTTTTCGGGCCTGTCTCTTTAAATGCAAATGAGCTGCTGCTCCCCGCCCCCTTTTCCAGAATAGAGCTGCACCATTACAGCTCGGACCTGCTAAAATACATCTGTTTTGGTTCTGATTTTCATATTTATCGCCCTGAAATCATGCGCTTTAAACCATATTTAAACTTCTTATATACGGTTTTCTGAGAGCACACATCCGAAGCACACGGACAGAAAGCGGCTGTCAGAGCATGCGAGTACTAAACTAGGTTCTCATTCACACACAAGTTTACATTAAAACACACATGAGTTACAGAAACAGTCGGTTATGTCTGTGAAGGTAAACTGCTGGGAAATAAATTGCATGTTTATTTTAGATCTGTGTGGCAGCAGTAATATACAGTAAATAAATCAATAAATCCACTGCTCTCTTGTCTCCTCTGAGGCTGGGACTCTAAACAGTGTTCTGTGCTCGTCTGTGCAGCCAAAGACAGAAGAGTTGGCATGTTTTGCTCAGACTTTCACCATGGCATTAAAGCTACTACACCGTTGTCGCTTGCGAAATCAAAATGACGGCGCCCTGGGTGGAAATTTACAGATTAAGGGGTGGTAATATTATAATGAGATCCCTTTGCAATGTCACTAGGGGAGATAAATCAGACGCACTCATTTTCTCAGACGCTTGCAGAAAAAGGCTTACCAAAACAAAGTTACTGGGTTCATCTTTTTCACGTTTCCTTGGTTGGTAGATGCACCGGGGACCTGATTATAGCACTTAAAACCTGGAAAAGTCCGATTTTTATGATATGTCACCTTTAAATTCCGTTCCAAAAAATAAAATAAAAAATTTAGCACAAACTGTTAAACAATAGTGATTTTTTTCTCAATAAGCAGTACACTCAAGTGTGTTGTGTTTAAAAGATTTATTCATTCCTTCATTGGATTCTGTCTGCATTATTTTAATTACTTGGGACCACAAGTTTGAACAGATATTCTCTTTACATTTTTCTTCAGTAATTTATCTTTTAAACTAATTTCCATACTAGATACCACTTGTTTTAGTGGTCAGAAAAATTTAATTGATTTTAGGACATAAATTTCATTTTACAAACCCCTTTAGGAGTGCTATGCACTGGTGGCATTTGTGTGTAGGTATTAGCCGTCTCACTTTCTCACAATAATCTAAACTTTAACAGCTCTACCAGTTAATCAGAAATGTCAACCAGCGTACATAGTAACCTCAAACAAAACATTTAAAAAAATCTAAATATACATATAGAATTTGTAAATCACCATAGTATGCTATGTGAAGAACATAACGAATGTCTTAAATATAATAAAATTTGAAATTATTGAAATATCCAGACCCACACCTATTTCCTTTTGCTTGATTAAAAAAACTGTGTGCTTGCATATGTGTGTATCAGTGTGTGTTTCATCTAATCAATTTGCATCAATCTTGATGCTGTTTTGTCCCCTTAATGAAAAGGAACAGGGTTTCCCAAAAAAACAGGAGAATAAAAATATCCTCACAAGCATGATTTTGTACATTTGGTCTTTGCACTGTCAATAGTTGAAGTTTAGAAACCACTTTACATTTATTAAAGCTTAATTTGGGATTTATTTTGCTGTGTCGTGTCTTGTTGAGTGTTGTGTTGTGTGATGTGCATACACAAATCATTATCATCTAAATGAGACTAATCCTGCTCTTCCTGTGTGCTGCTCAGAGTAGAGCACAGAAGAACTTTTTCTCCCTGAACGGGTTTTCTGAAGTGGGCACAGGGGTGATGAGAGGGTCCTCACATGCATGGGCATCACAGTAGGCCATCAAGTCCGCCGCTGCCTTAGACACCTAAGAATCCAGACAGATTGTCAGTGCTGAAATGAAAAGCACTCAAACAGCTATTGATTCTAAGAAAGCTGAAAGTCTTTGTCTTATAAGACAAGACACTGCAGGCGAATAAGATTTTAAAAAAAATGAACATATGCTTTCCTCAGGTTATCAATTGTTTTATATTACAAGTTTTATCAAATGTTATGTTCAAATATGCAAGTATGGTATTATCTAATTAAATATACACTAATTTGCATACATTTCTAGAAGAGACAAAAATTCTTGTTTCATTTTGTTCATTTGACAAGAGAGTTATAGAGGGGAATTTGGATAACTCCATAAATCAGAAAAAGCTATCAAAAGCACAAAAAAACGTTATATGAATCAGGTGAATGTTATATGAACAAACTCTCTTGTAAAAACCTCCAAAATGTAAATAAAACTAAAGTTCAATGTATGTAATTGCTACTGAAGGGGAGGTTTCTGTGCATGGGAATAAACTCATTTTGAGAAAGCAGCTTTGCAGTTGAAATCTACACACAAATAAATAAAGCATAATAAAATGAACACTTAAATGGGTATTTTGAATGTTTTCTTTCCACCAGTCTAAAATGAAGACAAGTTATGGATACAAAATAGCCCAAAATCTCAGAGCAGTTCCTAAAAAAAAAACACTGTCTTGCCTTACACACGGCACCTTCCTATCTTGGCTAAAACAGCATTTTAATTAAATAGAACATTGTATGAGTGAAATGCAAGGTTGAGGTCAATGCTTAAAGACTGTTGAATGCTTCAAATTGTACTTGTAGGACAGACTTTACCAGGAGGATTGTAGAATTAGGTCATACCTATTAACCTGATTCCAGATCTTTGATCACATCTGATACAAATGATTCTGCTACGTACGGGCTGGTATAATAAAACATTTTTATAGGCAGGCAGGATTACCACTGATCTGCTTCCTATTTGCCACATTTTCTGGTTATTTTGCATGGCAACCCTCACCTTGATTCGACAAAAACTGGCTTCAATCTTTAGCTGTTCCACCAGCTTCCTGGCCTGACCGACGCTCATGGTGCTGTTCACAGGGGTGTCTCCTTTCATCCTGCCACACACACACACAGGTTTACATTTGTGAAAAGTGGGGACATCCCATAGGCGTAATGGTTTTTATACTGTACAGACCGTATATTCTATTGCCCTTTACCAACCCTACCCCTAAACCTACCCCTTACAGGAGACTTTGTGCTATTTCAGATTTTCAATACACTCCATTCTGTGTGATTTATAAGCGTTTTGAAAAGTGGGGACATGGGGTAATGTCCTGAAAAGTCACCTTCTCCTTGTAATACCTATGTCATACCTTTGTCATTATACAAATTTATGTCCTCATTTGTCACAAAAACGCGCACACACAC
>NW_015505523.1:3066349-3073385 GCF_001515645.1 Sinocyclocheilus grahami | reverse complement strand
TTGTCTCCTCTGAGGCTGGGACTCTAAACAGTGTTCTGTGCTCGTCTGTGCAGCCAAAGACAGAAGAGTTGGCATGTTTTGCTCAGACTTTCACCATGGCATTAAAGCTACTACACCGTTGTCGCTTGCGAAATCAAAATGACGGCGCCCTGGGTGGAAATTTACAGATTAAGGGGTGGTAATATTATAATGAGATCCCTTTGCAATGTCACTAGGGGAGATAAATCAGACGCACTCATTTTCTCAGACGCTTGCAGAAAAAGGCTGACCAAAACAAAGTTACTGGGTTCATCTTTTTCACGTTTCCTTGGTTGGTAGATGCACCGGGGACCTGATTATAGCACTTAAAACCTGGAAAAGTCCGATTTTTATGATATGTCACCTTTAAATTCCGTTCCAAAAAATAAAATAAAAAATTTAGCACAAACTGTTAAACAATAGTGATTTTTTTCTCAATAAGCAGTACACTCAAGTGTGTTGTGTTTAAAAGATTTATTCATTCCTTCATTGGATTCTGTCTGCATTATTTTAATTACTTGGGACCACAAGTTTGAACAGATATTCTCTTTACATTTTTCTTCAGTAATTTATCTTTTAAACTAATTTCCATACTAGATACCACTTGTTTTAGTGGTCAGAAAAATTTAATTGATTTTAGGACATAAATTTCATTTTACAAACCCCTTTAGGAGTGCTATGCACTGGTGGCATTTGTGTGTAGGTATTAGCCGTCTCACTTTCTCACAATAATCTAAACTTTAACAGCTCTACCAGTTAATCAGAAATGTCAACCAGCGTACATAGTAACCTCAAACAAAACATTTAAAAAAATCTAAATATACATATAGAATTTGTAAATCACCATATTATGCTATGTGAAGAACATAACGAATGTCTTAAATATAATAAAATTTGAAATTATTGAAATATCCAGACCCACACCTATTTCCTTTTGCTTGATTAAAAAAACTGTGTGCTTGCATATGTGTGTATCAGTGTGTGTTTCATCTAATCAATTTGCATCAATCTTGATGCTGTTTTGTCCCCTTAATGAAAAGGAACAGGGTTTCCCAAAAAAACAGGAGAATAAAAATATCCTCACAAGCATGATTTTGTACATTTGGTCTTTGCACTGTCAATAGTTGAAGTTTAGAAACCACTTTACATTTATTAAAGCTTAATTTGGGATTTATTTTGCTGTGTCGTGTCTTGTTGAGTGTTGTGTTGTGTGATGTGCATACACAAATCATTATCATCTAAATGAGACTAATCCTGCTCTTCCTGTGTGCTGCTCAGAGTAGAGCACAGAAGAACTTTTTCTCCCTGAACGGGTTTTCTGAAGTGGGCACAGGGGTGATGAGAGGGTCCTCACATGCATGGGCATCACAGTAGGCCATCAAGTCCGCCGCTGCCTTAGACACCTAAGAATCCAGACAGATTGTCAGTGCTGAAATGAAAAGCACTCAAACAGCTATTGATTCTAAGAAAGCTGAAAGTCTTTGTCTTATAAGACAAGACACTGCAGGCGAATAAGATTTTAAAAAAAATGAACATATGCTTTCCTCAGGTTATCAATTGTTTTATATTACAAGTTTTATCAAATGTTATGTTCAAATATGCAAGTATGGTATTATCTAATTAAATATACACTAATTTGCATACATTTCTAGAAGAGACAAAAATTCTTGTTTCATTTTGTTCATTTGACAAGAGAGTTATAGAGGGGAATTTGGATAACTCCATAAATCAGAAAAAGCTATCAAAAGCACAAAAAAACGTTATATGAATCAGGTGAATGTTATATGAACAAACTCTCTTGTAAAAACCTCCAAAATGTAAATAAAACTAAAGTTCAATGTATGTAATTGCTACTGAAGGGGAGGTTTCTGTGCATGGGAATAAACTCATTTTGAGAAAGCAGCTTTGCAGTTGAAATCTACACACAAATAAATAAAGCATAATAAAATGAACACTTAAATGGGTATTTTGAATGTTTTCTTTCCACCAGTCTAAAATGAAGACAAGTTATGGATACAAAATAGCCCAAAATCTCAGAGCAGTTCCTAAAAAAAAAACACTGTCTTGCCTTACACACGGCACCTTCCTATCTTGGCTAAAACAGCATTTTAATTAAATAGAACATTGTATGAGTGAAATGCAAGGTTGAGGTCAATGCTTAAAGACTGTTGAATGCTTCAAATTGTACTTGTAGGACAGACTTTACCAGGAGGATTGTAGAATTAGGTCATACCTATTAACCTGATTCCAGATCTTTGATCACATCTGATACAAATGATTCTGCTACGTACGGGCTGGTATAATAAAACATTTTTATAGGCAGGCAGGATTACCACTGATCTGCTTCCTATTTGCCACATTTTCTGGTTATTTTGCATGGCAACCCTCACCTTGATTCGACAAAAACTGGCTTCAATCTTTAGCTGTTCCACCAGCTTCCTGGCCTGACCGACGCTCATGGTGCTGTTCACAGGGGTGTCTCCTTTCATCCTGCCACACACACACACAGGTTTACATTTGTGAAAAGTGGGGACATCCCATAGGCGTAATGGTTTTTATACTGTACAGACCGTATATTCTATTGCCCTTTACCAACCCTACCCCTAAACCTACCCCTTACAGGAGACTTTGTGCTATTTCAGATTTTCAATACACTCCATTCTGTGTGATTTATAAGTGTTTTGAAAAGTGACACACACACACACACACACACACACACACACACACACACACACACACACAATAACTCACAAAAATTAATCTGCTCATCTGGATTAACAAATTCATAATCATAATCCAGCCAATAAAAGTATATTTGTCCACTCTTAAATTTTTCGCAGTGATGCAACAGAAGAACTATTTTGGGTCTCCAAAGAACCTTCCAGTGAAGAGTTCTTAGAATAACCATTACTTCTTACACTCTTAAAAATAAAGGTTTCAAAAGAGGGTTTTCATAGCAATGCCATAGAAGAACCATTGTGGTTCCTAGAAGAACATTTCAGTGAACAGTTCTTAAAAGAACCAATGTGGAAAAACATTTTATTAATCTAAAGAACCATTTTCCACTATCAAGAACCTTTTGTGGAATGGAAAGGTTCCATGGATGTTAAAGGTTCTTATAGATGCAAATAAAAAAAACCCTGAAGAAAAGTGTAATTGATCAAGTGATGCTACAACTATTAATATAGAGAATTAGGGGATAAATTATGTACAGATTCTGAGGTGACTACAATAAGGTCCTTTAGTTAATGGTTTAACTAAACAACACAGTTGTTACAGTATTTATCCTTGTTAACATTATTTCATAAAAATACAGCTGTTAGCTAATGTTAGCTCAGGTCCATTAAATAATATTAACAGAAACAACTTTTGATCTTAGTAAATGTTGAAATTAACATTAATTAAGATTAATAAATACCTTAGAGGCATTTTTCATTATAGTGTTAGTATATCTAATGTTAACAAATGAAACCTTATCATAAAAAGTTATCGATTCTGTTTACAGTGCACAGTCTCTAGTGGAAGCATCTTCCTGTGGTCCAAGACTCTCATACCCTCTGCTTCACTTCCTGTCTTTCCTCCCTCGGTATCATTTACTACTGCTTTGCTAAAAGCTGCTGCCCTAGAAAACCAAAACCTCACCTTGGATTGCAATGATCTGATAGGAACACATTTCATCATCCTGAAACCCTGCATTTCCAGGTGATGATCATCAGAATCTTTTCTATAAACAGATTTAGAGCTATTCATAATCAACTAAATACATATACATCCATACCTAAAATGGTCAATGAGTAGCATTAATGATTTTGAATAGGATTTTAGCAGTGTATTGGAGAATGCCGGCCCCATTTTGCACATAGGTTGTGCTTGCAGGGATCCAATCACCTCATGGAATATACCATATTATTCAGAGCAAAAGCACAGAAACAAAAACAGACGTTTTGAATGTAATCTGGTTCAATGTAAACACTTAGGCATCTATAGATGAAGAAATCACGTGTTGCAGACAGCAAAAAAACTAGGCCAGATGCACAAATGGCAATATAAGACCCTTACATATGAAAATATGATACAGGGAACAAAATATGCAATGAATTTCAGTTAATCAAATTAAAAGAAAGCAATACATTTAAAAGGATGCATACAAGAAAATAGGAGTAAATGGAGATCGAGATGCATAAAAAAGACCACAGTGCTGTATTTGTCTATTTTTGGCCTTTTTTTACCCTCTTTTCTCCATTTCACTCTATTTCTTACCCTTGCTGTATTCCTCTTGTGGTGAAATCTCTCCCTCCTCTTCTGTCTTATTCCTTCTCTCTCTCTATCTGTCAGTGTTGTTGCTTTCAGTGCAGCCGGACCGCACCCTCATAGACAGTGTGGATGCTACCCAGTTCTGTACAGTCCAGTGCACTGCAATTCTGCTACAATGAACACCAGTCTCTTCGTACATACATAAATCCCCCCTCTGCAGTGAGTGGAATGTGCCAACCGGAGGGAGGGGGCCCCAATTGGGATTGATTTATTCTGTGGGCTGGCTCATACCATCTTTCCAGCAGCATAGGGTGGATGAAGGCGGAGGGCAAAGCAGTGTATTTAAAACTAAAATCTCACAAAATGAATTTATATTGTCAAAAATGATAGTGAAACATTTGATAGAGTGAAACACTTCTTGTGTTTTTTGCCGGTGATGTTGCTGAAGCTTCTGAACAAGTGAACCTTCCCTCTCACTGCTCTGTTACCATGGGAACTGCTGCAGTCTCAGCCTCTTTGTCTTGTACTGAGGCACCATTTTGACTCAGTGGTCTCTCCCACCTTGGTTAAGATCTTAAACTCCCCCCACATCTTTACATCACTCCACCCACCCGCTGCATTCATTCTCATGTTACAGTCACTTTGTTGCAAATCTGCCCCATAGTTTCCTCCTGAGAAATGAAAATATTGTTATCTGAAACATTGGGTGCGTAAAGAAAGAATAAAAGGTTCTGGTGCTCAGCTACATTAAATTGAATATGTTTTTGATTTTTGGTTCAGTACCAATGAATATGTCCTAAAAAGACTAAATGTGATGTGTTTTATTTATGTTGGCAATATACATTTTGAAAAATGTTTATACCTTTTTCAACAAACGTGAAATTGAATTAATCAAATGTCAAGTGGTGTAACCAAGTAAAAAGACTAAAACACTTTCCCTGTAACCTTTACTACTACTACTACTACTACTATAAGACTAAATGTGATGTGTTTTATTTATGTTGGCAATATACATTTTGAAAAATGTTTATACCTTTTTCAACAAACGTGAAATTGAATTAATCAAATGTCAAGTGGTGTAACCAAGTAAAAAGACTAAAACACTTTCCCTGTAACCTTTACTACTACTACTACTACTACTACTATTACTACTATTATTATTAGGCTATTATTATTATTATTATTATTATTATTACATAAAACATAGTTTTTTAGTCATGAATATACATTTTCTTAGGGTTGCTCCATAAACAAAACACATAATTCACATATGTGGTTTTAGACAATTTAATTGAATAAATAAATTTTTACTTTATTTTAAAAATGTGTTATGTCATTGTTATTATTTTTTAGATATAGATAGATCATTTGCTCTAACCTTTGTGTATTCTGCAAAGTTGAGGAAGAGACTTTGCTTCAATTAGTCTACAATTGGTTAAATCTCTTTGGGAGAATTAAGTCCTTTAATACAAATGTAATTCAAACTTTTCGAAGAAAGATATATTTCTTAATTTTTCTTGCAGTGGTCATGCTGTTGTATCTTACATTGAACTTTCCTTTTTGATTTATGTTATTGTATTTCCGTGTGATTCCGAAAAATCCAAATAAATCAAAACAAATTTTCTGTAACAATTCGTATGAATAACAGCATATTTTAAATCGCAGCACTGCATAAGCAAAAGGCATCACCGCTGCTGACACGCAAAGGCATCGAACAGCTTGTATTTTGTACCTCTTCTGTTGCCGTACGTGTGCTTCTGTCACACCAACAGAGGCGCCACTGAGGTAAACAGATGGCTGTTTTTCTCTGATCTATAGATAGTAAGTGACAAAAATTCGTTTTCGTTTTTGATTAAATATTTTTTAGAGATCTCTGCCCTGAAATGCATAAATTATGCGTCACCAAAGGGCGTCACTCTGTCTAGCACATAACAGAGGAAAGGAGAGGAAAGGAAAGGAAAGGGGTCGGTCCACTAGAGTTGTTCATCAGAGTAACGTTATTCTGAAGCAGAAATATTTATTTGTCCATGGCGTATTGTCAGATTAAAGAAGGTGCGTGTGCAGTTTATATTTCAACATAATGTACTTAACTGATAAAGACATCAGTGTAAGATAAAACTGCGGAAGGGAGACAGGAAGGCGCTTAACATGCAGTTCAGCGAGACTAAAAATGTGTTTTTAAAGGTACAATATGTAAAGGACAAGTTGAAATGACACTGCACATCATCTTATCCTGGTGTTTTATTCTTTCCTATTTTACCGTATTGTTGTTTTGCATTAATTCGTGTCCGACTGTCAAAATGTACAAAAATACATTATGCTGCATTAGTTATTATAGTTTCTGGTTCACAGAGGACGTATACATACATACATACATACATATATCCAGCTTGTATGTATAAGCTGTACTTACATTAAGCTGTACTTAAAAGTATATACGAATATATGAGAGTATAAAAATGTGTATAAACCGTAAAAAAAAATATAGGGCAAATTTTTTATCTGACCAACTAAATATGCATTTGGCAGTACAATTTAGTATTCTGAGATGTTTATAAGATGATTCATTTTAGATTAGTTGTCATGTCTTCATCCTAAATTATATGTATATATATTGTATGCAATATATATACATATATATACAATATACAGGTGCATCTCAATAAATTAGAATGTCGTGGAAAAGTTCATTTATTTCAGTAATTCAACTCAAATTGTGAAACTTGTGTATTAAATAAATTCAGTGCACACAGACTGAAGTAGT
>NW_015505523.1:2990667-3066208 GCF_001515645.1 Sinocyclocheilus grahami | reverse complement strand
TACTACTACTACTACTACTACTATTACTACTATTATTATTAGGCTATTATTATTATTATTATTATTATTATTACATAAAACATAGTTTTTTAGTCATGAATATACATTTTCTTAGGGTTGCTCCATAAACAAAACACATAATTCACATATGTGGTTTTAGACAATTTAATTGAATAAATAAATTTTTACTTTATTTTAAAAATGTGTTATGTCATTGTTATTATTTTTTAGATATAGATAGATCATTTGCTCTAACCTTTGTGTATTCTGCAAAGTTGAGGAAGAGACTTTGCTTCAATTAGTCTACAATTGGTTAAATCTCTTTGGGAGAATTAAGTCCTTTAATACAAATGTAATTCAAACTTTTCGAAGAAAGATATATTTCTTAATTTTTCTTGCAGTGGTCATGCTGTTGTATCTTACATTGAACTTTCCTTTTTGATTTATGTTATTGTATTTCCGTGTGATTCCGAAAAATCCAAATAAATCAAAACAAATTTTCTGTAACAATTCGTATGAATAACAGCATATTTTAAATCGCAGCACTGCATAAGCAAAAGGCATCACCGCTGCTGACACGCAAAGGCATCGAACAGCTTGTATTTTGTACCTCTTCTGTTGCCGTACGTGTGCTTCTGTCACACCAACAGAGGCGCCACTGAGGTAAACAGATGGCTGTTTTTCTCTGATCTATAGATAGTAAGTGACAAAAATTCGTTTTCGTTTTTGATTAAATATTTTTTAGAGATCTCTGCCCTGAAATGCATAAATTATGCGTCACCAAAGGGCGTCACTCTGTCTAGCACATAACAGAGGAAAGGAGAGGAAAGGAAAGGAAAGGGGTCGGTCCACTAGAGTTGTTCATCAGAGTAACGTTATTCTGAAGCAGAAATATTTATTTGTCCATGGCGTATTGTCAGATTAAAGAAGGTGCGTGTGCAGTTTATATTTCAACATAATGTACTTAACTGATAAAGACATCAGTGTAAGATAAAACTGCGGAAGGGAGACAGGAAGGCGCTTAACATGCAGTTCAGCGAGACTAAAAATGTGTTTTTAAAGGTACAATATGTAAAGGACAAGTTGAAATGACACTGCACATCATCTTATCCTGGTGTTTTATTCTTTCCTATTTTACCGTATTGTTGTTTTGCATTAATTCGTGTCCGACTGTCAAAATGTACAAAAATACATTATGCTGCATTAGTTATTATAGTTTCTGGTTCACAGAGGACGTATACATACATACATACATACATATATCCAGCTTGTATGTATAAGCTGTACTTACATTAAGCTGTACTTAAAAGTATATACGAATATATGAGAGTATAAAAATGTGTATAAACCGTAAAAAAAAATATAGGGCAAATTTTTTATCTGACCAACTAAATATGCATTTGGCAGTACAATTTAGTATTCTGAGATGTTTATAAGATGATTCATTTTAGATTAGTTGTCATGTCTTCATCCTAAATTATATGTATATATATTGTATGCAATATATATACATATATATACAATATACAGGTGCATCTCAATAAATTAGAATGTCGTGGAAAAGTTCATTTATTTCAGTAATTCAACTCAAATTGTGAAACTTGTGTATTAAATAAATTCAGTGCACACAGACTGAAGTAGTTTAAGTCTTTGGTTCTTTTAACTGTGATGATTTTGGCTCACATTTAACAAAAACCCACCAATTCACTACCTCAACAAATTAGAATACTTCATAAGACCAATAAAAAAATTTTTTTTAGTGAATTGTTGGCCTTCTGGAAAGTATGTTAATTTACTGTACATGTACTCAATACTTGGTAGGGGCTCCTTTTGCTTTAATTACTGCCTCAATTCGGCGTGGCATGGAGGTGATCAGTTTGTGGCACTGCTGAGGTGGTATGGAAGCCCAGGTTTCTTTGACAGTGGCCTTCAGCTCATCTGCATTTTTTGGTCTCTTGTTTCTCATTTTCCTCTTGACAATACCCCATAGATTCTCTATGGGGTTCAGGTCTGGTGAGTTTGCTGGCCAGTCAAGCACACCAACACCATGGTCATTCAACCAACTTTTGGTGCTTTTGGCAGTGTGGGCAGGTGCCAAATCCTGCTGGAAAATGAAATCAGCATCTTCAAAAAGCTGGTCAGCAGAAGGAAGCATGAAGTGCTCCAAATCTGCTGGCCAGCAGCGTCGGGATCCAAATCTGCTGGCCAGCCGCGTCAGGATCCCAAAGGAAATCCTGACTGACCAGGATACCCCCTTCATGTCCCGGGTCATGGCGGACCTCTGTCACCTCCTCAAGGTCCGACAGTTGAGGACGGCGGTCTACCACCCGCAGACGGATGGCCTGGTGGAGCGGTTTAACCAGACGCTCAAACGGATGCTGAAGCGGGCGGTGGCCGAAGATGGGCGTGACTGGGACCTCATGATCCCGTACGTGCTCTTTGGAGTCCGGGAAGTACCACAGGCCTCCACAGGCTTCACCCCCTTCGAACTGCTGTTTGGGAGACAGCCCAGGGGCCTTCTAGACGTGGCTCGGGAAGCCTGGAAGAACCAATCCGCCCCCCTTCGTAGCCTCGTCGAGCACGTGCGGGAGATGAGGGAAAGGATAGACCGGGTCATGCCGCTGGTTAAGGAACATCTCGTGACCACCCAGCGCACCCAGCAACGGCTGTATGACCGGCCCGCCCAGGCCCGGGAGTTCCAGCCAGGCAATCGAGTGGTGGTACTGGTCCCGACAGCTGCGTGCAAGTTTCTGGCGAAGAAGTGGGTTCCCCGGCCCGAGCAACTGGCCGCGCTAGCCCATACTGGGGCACCAGTAGTGGACGTGGAACCGCAGCTGTCGGCGACCCAGAAAGCGGAGCTCGAGGCCCTGGTCAGTCAGTTCAGGGATGTGTTCAGTGAGACCCCAGGTAGAACTACCGTCATCGAGCACGAGGTCCGCACGCCACCAGGAGTCGTCGTCCGGCAGCGGCCCTACCGGATCCCAGAAGCTCGCCGGCCGGCTATAGAGGAGGAAGTCAAGAAGATGCTCCAACTAGGCATCATCGAGCCCTCCCGTAGCCCGTGGGCCAGCCCCATCGTGATGGTTCCAAAGCCGGACAACACCCTCCGGTTCTGTAACGACTTCAGGAAGGTCAATCAAGTCTCCGCCTTCGACGGCTATCCCATGCCGCGGGTGGATGAGCTCTTGGACCGGCTGGGCAAGGCTCGCTACATCAGTACCTTGGACCTCACCAAAGGATATCGGCAGGTGCCCCTCTCCCCGGAGTCCCGGGAGAAGACAGCCTTTAGGTGCCACCTCGGCCTCACCGAAGCGAAATACCTGGGGTACAAGATCGGAAGAGGGCTCATCATGCCCCAGGACAAGAAGGTCGAGGCGGTACAGAAGTTCCCATGTCCCGCCAACAAGACGCAGGTACGAGCCTTTTTGGGGTTGGTGGGCTACTACCGGTGTTTCATCGCTAACTTCTCCTCTATAGCCTGCGCCCTGTCAGACCTTACCAAGAAGGGGCAGCCGGAGAGGATAGACTGGACTCCCGAGACCGAAGCCGCCTTCCAGGCCCTCAAGACGGCGCTGACGTCCTCCCCGGTCCTGCATGCCCCAGACTTCGGCTGCCCCTTCAACCTATATGCGGACGCCTCCGGCACCGGTTTAGGGGCAGTCTTCTCCCAGCTCCAGGAGGGAGAGGAACACCCCATAGTCTACATCAGCCGGAAACTCTCCCCCGCGTAGACCAGGTATGCCACCCTGGAGAAAGTCGCCCTGGAAACGCCGTTACCACACTGATCACCGACGCACAACACCTGTGCGCGATGAGTGGCGCACCTGGAGCTCGTTCCCGCTGGCCTTAAAAGCCAGGAGAAGCGACACCAGCGGGAAGGCACCCCGGAGCTCCAGGCAGACATTAATGCTTGTTTCTCCTTGTTCACAGACTCCGAAGGCACCCTGGGAGAGGGATCTGCACCACGGCACTTCACCCCACGAGCACCATGCTGAGACGGGCACCGAGCACCATTCATCAGAACACGTGTGATCAGTGTGTGGGGAATAAATCACCCTCCGGGGCTCTTTCGATCAGTACTGAGTCTGTGTTCTCATTCACCCCGCGACAATATTCTAATTTGTTGAGATAGTGAATTGGTAGGTTTTTGTTAAATGTGAGCCCAAATCATCACAATTAAAAGAACCAAAGACTTAAACTACTTCAGTCAGTGTGCACTGAATTTAATACAGGAGTTTCACAATTTGAGTTTAATTAATGAAATAAATTAACTTTTCCACGACATTCTAATTTATTGAGATGCACCTGTATATATACAATATATAATTGTTATATATTGTGTTTTTGCTATTTTGTACATTGTCTATTTTGCATATTTGTATATTATTATTTTTATTATCTATGTCACTGTCATTCTGTTGCACTGTGGAGCTTCTGTCTCTAAAACAAATTCCTCGTATGTGTAAACATACCTGGCAATAAAGCTGATTCTGATTCTAAAAAAGTATATATGTGCTAATTAATGTTTATTGTGTGTATTATTGTAATGACTTTGCATTAATATAATTTATGTGTCTGAATTTGTTCTCTCGTTTTTTTTAGGGCACTCTGTGACTTCATCGACAATAACGGAAGAAAGCTGGAAAAGCCAATTTATACTGTCAGATAAAAAACTGGCATGTCATGTCTTTAGTCACAGAACGAGGTCTAAAGACGACTAGATCCAAATGTGACTTTGGTCAAATTTGTGTCATGACCTTTTAACCCCCCTGTATTTTCAAACCATTAATTCTGACTATAGGTAACAAGATTTATTAGATGTAGTGATGCAGCTTGAACGTATTACTGGATAGCGTGTAAGGTGGTTTGCATGAGTAAAGAGGGAAAGACCCCTTTGCCTGCAGTGGGGGGGCTGACGGGCAAACAGCGTGACATCACAAGACCCACATTTGGACGTGACAGCGAAGGATTGCCCATTATGGGCGCAGCAATGGGGCCGTTGCTGCTTTGGCTCCAGGATGTGGCAGCGGTGACCCTTCTAAGAGCTCGCAGGACGCTTCTAAGGGCCGCCATCCTGTTCTGTGTCCTGGTGCTTCTTCTGTGGGTCTCCATCTTCCTGTATGGAAGCTTCTACTATTCCTACATGCCCAGTGTCAGCTTCTCCACACCAGTGCATTTCTATTACAGGTACAGACACATCAGGGCTGATCAGGAACATTCCTGTCTTGTTTTTTTTCAATGGCCTGTTTGCGCACGACTGAGTTATTAATTAGTTTGGTCCAATGAACAAATACTGTTGGAGGCATTACTGGAGTTCACAATGCATTGTGGTTGATTCCTCTCTCCTCCGTTTTATCTTTTACAGGACAGATTGTGATGCTTCAGATTCAGTCCTCTGTTCTTTCCCCATGGCTAACATCTCACTTTTGAAGAATGGAAGAGACCAGGTAGACAAATTATAATTATAATCAAATTATAATTAAGTGCACAAAATATAGACATTTTACAGGTTCCTCCAAAATTAGCTAATTATACGTCCAGTCCTTTAAAGCTTTGCTGTAAACATTATCTAACAAGCCCATTAATGATGCACAAGAAAATTATACTAGTGTATTATATAACGAATATATGCAGGTTGAGTATACAAATTTATTTTTGGTCATATTTAAAACTAGTTTTGTAAATACGGTTGACTCTTTCTGGTAGGTGATGATGTCTGGTCAGGCCTACAGGATCTCTCTGGAGCTGGAAATGCCTGAATCTCCTGTTAATGAACAGCTTGGCATGTTCATGGTCAAAATGTCATGCTATACCACTCATGGGACAGTTGTTCAGTCAGTGGCCCGCTCAGTGAGTGCATACAACTCCTGCAAAATTCATTGTTGTTTTGGTTGTTAAGACAGCTGTTAATAAACATTACAGCATTTTAATAATATTAAATTATACCAATAATCTGATTAGTTTTGATAATTGCTAAAAGTGAATTTAGGCATCACAACATTAAAATATACAGTATGAAAATGGATATTCATTTTAAAATTAGCTAAAGATGTAACAGCATTATTCCATTATTTGTGTTTTTACCGAGCGGCAAACTCTCTCGTGAAGCCAACACGGAAGTGACTAAAACTGCAATTCATCGACTGGCCACTAGAGGCTGGCTCCAAAAGGGAGTCAGTCCCATAGACTCCCCATGTTAAAAGGGTCATATGATGTTTTTTTTTAAAGATCATTATTTGGTGTAACAGAATATGTTGACATGCTTTAATGTTCAAAAAAACACATTATTTTTCAAATACTGTACATTATTGTAGGTCCTCTATGCCCCGCCTCTCTCAAACGCTTTGTTTTCTACGAAGTCCCTCTTTCCGACAAGCGCAGTCTGCTCTGATTGGCCAGCTGACCCAGTGCATGAAAAAAATGTTTACAGCCTAGTACAAAAAGTGTTTTTGGTCTATATAGCTAATTTTGCCCTTCATGACTCCTGTGAGGGGGTGAATTTTTTTTTTATAACTCATCCATTTAAATTATATTAAGCCTTAAAGTTCTGCATAATTAAGGGCGTGGCCACTTGAGTAACAGGTGGATTGCCGCTGCTGATACTGCCATCGAGCAAGGTGGGCATGGTTTCAGCAACCAGCTCGAGCTTCTTTGCCCATTTTCGATTATCCGCAAGTGATGCGCGGTGACGCTCTGCCAAGATGGCGATGGCCAACTCCACCTACTTTGAGCTTCAAAAATCTCTTCGGAAATCTACGGGTGACGTCACGGAGACTACGTCCATGTTTTTATACAGTCTATGGTTTTTACTAGTGCTGTCAAACGATTAATCGCGATTAATCGCATCCAAAATAAAAGTTTTTGTTTACATAGTATATGTGTGTGTACTGTGTATATTTATTATGTGTATATATAAATACACACACATACAGTATATATTTAAGATTAGGTAAACAAAAACTTTTATTTTGGATGCGATTAATCGTTTGACAGCAGTAGTTTTTACATTATTTGTGATAACTTTTAGTGAGCTCTAGATGATGGCAAATTGGCAAATATAATCAAATATAATAAAAATAGGGAAAATGTGCATGCACAATCAAATATCCCTTATTAACACTACTGTTTTTTAAAAAGAAATTAATACTTTTTTTTAGCAATGTCTCATTAAATTTACGTTACATTTACATTTAGTCATTTAGCAGATGCTTTTATCCAAAGTGACTTACAATTGAGGACAATGGAAGCAATCAAAATCAACAAAAGAGCAATGATATACAAGTGCTATGACAAGTCTCAGCCTAACGTAGTACACGTTGCAAGTTTTTATTTATTTATTATATAATAAATAAAAAGAAAACAGATAGAATAGAAAAAGAATATAGCAAGCTAGTGTTAGAGGCCTTTTTTGCTTTTTTGTAATTATATGATAAATAAAAAGAAAACAAACAGAATACAAAAAGAATAGAGAAGTAAAGACTTTTACGTTGTTATGAAAAATTCCTGTTTCAAATAAATGCTGTCCTTTTGAACTTTCTGTTCATCAAAATAAAAAAATGAACTCTTTTCAGTGTTGATAATAAGAAACATTTCCTGAGCATCCAATCAGCATATTAGAATAATTTCTGAATGATCATGTGACACTGAAGACTGGAGTAATGATGCTGAAAATTCAGCTTTGCCATTACCTAAATAAAAACCATTTAAATATATAAAAACAGAAAAAAAAGTTATTTTAAATTGTAATAATATATCAAATTATTGCATTTTTACTCTAGTTTTGATTAAATAAATGCAGCCTTGGTGAGCATAAGAAACGTCTTTTAAAAACATTTTTAAAAATCGTACAAACTCTACAAAAATCCCAAACTTTCACTTGGTTTCAAAGTACTTTATTTGGTTTTAGATGCACTTAACAAGTGTCTGGTGTTGTTGTTTTTCATTAACTGTTCCCTCCTGGTGGAATGACCTGCCCAAATCAATTCGAGCAGTCCTTAACCATCTTCAAGAAACGACTAAAAACACATCTGTTCCACCTTTATTTGACCCTCTAACTCTTAACACTTTCTATTCTATTTTAATTCTACTTTATCTATATTTATTTATTTAAAAAAACAACATAAAAAAACAAACACTAGCTTTCTATTTTTTCTATTCTATCTACTTGTTTTTCTTTGTGTGTGTGTGTGTGTGTGTGTATACGTGTGTTTATTATATATATATATATATATACACACACACACACACACACACACCTTGCCAGTAATTTTACAAATAATGGCAATGTATAGGTCCTTTTCTATGCCATTAAAGTGAAAGAACTAAACATAAATATAGGAGCTTTATAAAAATGGTCATTTTAGATGAAAATTTCAGATGGCACTTAGAGGCTTTTGCATCTGAACTCTTCATATATATATATATACACCTTGCTACGTGTACTGCGTTAGGCTAACCGAGACTTGTCATTCGCACTTATATATTGTTGCTCTTTTGTTCGTTTTGCCTGCTTTAATTGTCCTCACTTGTAAGTCGCTTTGGATAAAAGCGTCTGCTAAATGACTAAATGTAAATGTTGTGAAATGTGTTGTCCATTGATTTAGATTCGCATTTGATGTTTATGGACCTATGTACATTCAATTTTTTATATTACAATACCTGTCAGTACATGGCCGTTTACTTCATAATTACGTGTTCCTTGTTTTTCCTCATCAGACGATGCTGCACTACCGTTCTAATCTGCTGCAGACCATGAGCACGCTGCTCTTCTCACCCCTCTTGCTCACAGGTGTGTCTGAGCAGAAACAGCTCATCGAGGTGGAGCTCTACCCAGATTTCAAATCAGACCTTGTAAGTTTGTAAAATGTAAAAAAGACTGACAAAACTGTGCCATTGACATTTTTTATATTATTTATGCCAAGAGTACATATCTACTATTATAAATCATGCATTATATCGATCTGTCCTTCACAGTACCAGCCTGCCGTTGGTGCTGTGATCGAGATTCAGTCCTGCAGAGTCCAGATTTATTCTGCCCAGCTCAGGATCCTTGCCTACTTCACTGGCATTCGGTATTTGCCATGGTTTGGTTTTATCCGTTTATTTGACTATACGTGTTCCATGAAGTGATGCAGCTCAAGACTTTCCCCCATGACCATCCTGTAATGTTTTTCCCTTTTGCTATAGATACCTCCTGTATAATTTCCCTGTGATGTCTGCAATCGTTGGGGTGGCGAGTAACTTCACCTTCCTCAGTGTCATTGTGCTCTTCAGTTACCTTCAGTTCATCTGGGGAGGGCTCTATCCCCCCGAGCAGGTCAGAGTGAAGGTAAGACCATCTGTCTGCCTAATCTATTTAACCTTCATGCTGTCACACTTCCGTTGGATGCTTTCCAGACGTCTGTTTACATACATAGGTGATGATGGGAGACTCGACACGTCTTCAGCAGAGGAGGGAAGAAGCACGTAAACGTATGCACTCATCCTCCAGCACTCCTAGTAAGAATACATAACTGCACACACATGATCCCGTCAACCAAACAGATCAGTCAATAATACGCAATTCTTCTACTGTCTCTTAGTCATGCCATATGGAAGAGATAGCGGTGAAGCTGCAGATCCACCAAAACAAACCGTTCGACACAAAGGTGAGTGAGAGCGTGCGACAAAAAGAAAATGTGATCAAAGTGATGCAGTAGATCTCTGTAGCAATTATATGCACATTAGTGCAATAAATGTAGTGATCATGTCAGTGAAGAATCATGCAATCATGTTTGTTTGTGCAGGTGAGTTGGACACTCCTAGTGCGACTGGGACAGAGGAACTGAATCACCTGCAAGAGGATGAAGCTGGTAAAAATATAAACTTAAAACATAAGAATAATAGAATGAGAACATAAAATGTTTTTGAAAAGTCTTCCATGACTGCATTCATTTGATCAAAAATACAGTAAAAACAGTCATTGTGAAATATATTATTGTAAAAATATTAATTTTAATCATGTAATATTGTGAAATATTATTACAAATAATGTATTTTAAAATTTTATTTATTATTCTAATTTAATTAAATTCTTCAGTGTCACATGATCCTTTGGAAATCAATTTGGTGTTCAAGAAACATTTCCTAATATTATTAATTTTCTTTTCTTAATATTTTTGTGCTACATTTTTTTCTGGATTTGTTGATGAATAGAAAGTTCAAAAGAAGAGCATGTATTTGAAATGGAAATCTTTTGTAACATTATAAATGTATTAATGTCACTTTTGCACATTTTACATTTACTATCCTTGCTGAATAAAAGTATTAATTCTATCCCAAAAAAAAGAAAGAAATCCAGACCCCAAACTTTGAATGGTAATATAGTTTACAGACCAAGTCAATTCACTAGTTGATATTTCCTTCAACAGCTCAGGACTCCTCTACAGATGAAGCTCCCATTTTCATTGAGGCTCCTCATATTGCAGAGACCCCTTTGAGCGAGGAGGACCCAGATCATGAGCAGAGGGCAGCAGGAATGGGAAACGGAACTCAAGATGAAGAAACTACCCAACCACAGTCCTCAGACACCAACCTTAGACAAAGACATGGACCCTGGATGAGGCTATGAGCTCCAAACTCTGGAGTGACCACAAACGCACATACATTCTGTTACATTAGAGCGCATTATGTGATTTATAGCTAGCATATTTGAGACATTCCTTTTGCAATGCATTTTTCAACAAGAATATTTTCAGATGCATTTGGAAACCAGTTTACCTCGTGGAGCTGATGTGAAGCTAAAGAGAATTTCCTGCTCTGCTGCTATTGTTCTCCTTTAGCTGATTACTTACTATAGGACTTAAAAGTCCCCTTTAGAGTCCTGTCAAGCTGTAACCCGTCGTTACTGAGTTCTGTGGTTCTGTTACAATATCAGTTTTGCATTTAAGTGTAACTACTGTAGGTGTGTTCCTCTGCGTTGTGATGTTCTCACAAAAATCTTTACCATGGCTAAGCAGTTCCGCTCAACTTCTTGGGATATTATACAATTTGTTTCATCAGTTTCACTTATTTTACAGCAGAAAATGCAAAACATATTTTGTTAAAGAGAAGCATGTTACATATTATGAAAAATAAAGATGACATTGAAGTATCATTTATTTGGAAAACATACTAAAATAATAATAATAATAATAGCAATTGTATTATTATTAACTTTGATAATAATATTTTAATTATGATTATGATATTTTTATTATTACTGTTACTATATAAAATAATATTCCAACACTACATGGAATATTAATCCTATTATGGAAGCATTTATTTTTTATATTTATTTAATTAAATTCATGCATATTTGTCCACTCTAACCGAAGATTTACTGGTATATTTGCCTTATTCTTTTGCATAGAGATTGTGAGCAAATCAGTAAACCATTATAAATGGAAGAATGTTCGTATTTTGCGTTTACTTAATATGTTTATTTGTTTTTTGATTTATTTAATAAATCAGACATGAAGTCAATATCCATATCGGCAGTCACTCTTTTACAGTCCAACACTAGGAGGCAATAGTGAAGTGAATTGCAAACACTCCACTGGGTATTCGAAGAAGACCGTGGCACAGCTGCGTTTGAGACGGATTGTTCTCACACGAAACACTGGCAAGAAAGGATCTCTTCCGATCTTGCAATCCTACAAAGCGTTTATCTTATTTTCTCTCGATTTCGTTTTATTAAAAAAAATAGGAAAACAACGATTGGAACTCCTATATTTTAAATTTAAAGTAGCGTTAAAGCCTTCTTAAAAGATGGCGACAGCGGACGACTCGCGCTACTATAATGGTAAGTTTGAGCCGTTAGCAAAAGCGCTCAGCCGCTCACCTCCATTTAAATTGTCTGACATGAATAAGGTTTAGGTAAGATTATTCCAAATCTTATTGATTCTCAAAGACCGTTTTCTAACTCTGTGTAGTCTGTCAGCGTGTAACGTTACTCTATAATTTACAGAAGTAACATCTAGCCAGCTAGCTTTTGTTTTTGTAGGTGCGTGATATGTTTTTGTTGTTAGCTGTAAGTTCAGACAAACGGTAAACGCATTATCCAAACCGATTTTGACGATTTTTTTGTGAAAGGTTGTGAAAAGAATATTGAGCGTGGTGAACTGACCACATGATGGTAATGTGTGTTGAGTTCATGTTGAACTGCTGTAATATTGGCCTCCGAGGAGCCTTGTAGCAAATAGCATAGTTTTGTAGTTCATCTCCTGCCTTCATTGTTTCTCAGACCAACAGCAATGCACAGTCTTCAACATCTGGTTAAAACTAAAGATTGACGTACGAAATGGTACTCAAGAAATGTAGTTTTTTGAAATGGATCAGTTTATTGGAGCGTTAAAACAAACTAACAAAAACAAATATATTCCAATAATATAAGTTGATATTTAAAAGGCATTGCTTATGATGATAATTCAGAGATCTTTCAGGTATCAAATAGAGCTTTATAGGGTTAAAATCATGTTAAACAAGATAGTTGAGCAACATTTTTGTATATGAAGTCAACTTGTAAAGAAACTGGTTTCAGACATACTTCAAGTTACAGCATGTATAATAATCTAATCTTTTTAAAGCAAACATTTAGTTACTGAAATGCTTATTTCTCATTGAAAATTAGTCATAAGTTTGGGGAAAATGGACAACAGTCTCTGTAGGGGCACAGGTAATGTGTAATACAGTGTGAAATGATTCCAGCAACAAAATTAACGTTTTAGCCAATATCCAAGCAGTGGCCCATTAGCACTTGTTTGATTACAGGGATTATGTCACTTGTATTTGTTAAACGCCTGTTTTCACACCTCTGACTCTTTCATCTTCCTTCTTTCAGAGCATGATGACCGTGTTGGTGGACCAAAGCATCGTAATCGTAAAGGCAGAGGCCCTTTCAGAGCCCCCCTGTACAGTGATCAGATTTCACGGCCGAGGCATCGAGGTGGTCACGGTGGTGGTGGAGGAGGCCCTGGTCCTCGGTCCAGACTTCAGGATGATGATGGAGATGTGACCATGGCAGAAGGTCCTCAAGACAGTGGTGCCCAGCGCAGATTGTAAGCACTTTGGGGCATAATTATACTTAATTTCTTACATAAACATTGAGGTTCAGTACTTAAGATTTTATGCTTGTTTTCAGCAATCCATATGGCCGGCCACAGAATCGACGCGACAATCGCAAAGGTGGACGTGGTGGTGGCGGTGGAGGTGGAAATGACGATAGAGGTGGCAATCGATATGGAGTCAGAGGGGGTGGAGGTGGCGGTGGTTCTGATGGAAGCCGCAAGAACTGGTTTAAAATGACTGTTAGTACATTAGACATTAATAGCACATGAGTTAACCAGTTATTAATGTATCAGGCTTTAATTTAAAGTACGTTCGTGACCTTGTTGGCATATTACATTGTGATTGTCTTTGTGTCTTGTTACAGATTCCTTTCGGGAAGAAATATGAGAAAGATTGGCTTTTGTCTTCGCTTCAGAGCGTCTGTTCCATGCCATTCCATGCCGTTCATGTAAGTTTACACTAAAATGCATTTATATAGAAAAGCACCAATATGTCAAATTGCTAAATCTCTTCCGACTTGTCTTTTTTTTGGCACAGTATCACACTGATGGCAACAAGGCCCAGTTTTATGTTGAAGACTCCACAACTGCTAACGCTTTGTTTAAAGTGTCACGGAAAATAACGGACAAAGATGGATATAAGGTAATACACATTATATGCAATGCCTCATAAACATTGAAAGATGGCAGAAATGGCATGTATTAGGGGTGTGACGAGATCTCGTGGCGCGAGATCCGATGTGTCTCACGAGATCTGACTGGTCTCGCGAGAACGTGGCGATATCCTCGAGCAGACCTTTCAGATATATTTGCATTACACTGGCTCGTTCACAAGTGGTGGTATGTAAGATATTTTATGTTCACATCAGGCAAGTGGCCGCATAAGCGGGAAAATTACGCAATGTAGTCTTTATCCAGTCATTAAAACAGAATTCACAGTTTAATGCGTAATGTCACCGAATTTATCAAATTTTGAATTAATTAAGAAAAAGTAGGTCATTACACTTAAATCAAATCACGATATGGACTAGTATCTGTAAATATTAAGCCGCAAAAGTCGATTTAAATATGAATCCTGCATGTTCTGCCTGTCTCTGTTAATGAATGGCCCAGACACGCGGTTTCATTTACTACACACACACTGAAGCGCTCGTGACACTCACGGTGATTTCAGCGTCTGCCGTCTCACTAAATGAGGACGTAAACACATGAACAATATCTCCAGAACTGCTCTGAGAGTCACTTCATGAGCATTTTAGCGTTTGATTTGAGTAAAACTAGCATCATATCTCATACACAGAACTGTAAAGGTATTCACAGCAACCCGTCAAAATAAAAGTCCGGTTTGATTTGAAGAAATTGTGCCTATAACTATTTTCAGTAGAATGTGCATAGCCTACTACTAAAATTAAACGAACATTATTTTTTAAGGAATAATCACACAAAACATTTCTTCCATGTTTTAATTTTAATAGTAAATTCCCTTTGTTTGCCAAAAAATTTAGTTTGCTTAATTTTCAATAATTAAAAGATAAACGATAAATTAAATTAATGTTTTTTGCCTTCATTTGATAACCAGAAAAATGTAAATACACAACACAGAATTTCTGAGGGGGAAAAATAATAAGGCAAGAAATTTATAAATTAAGTTGTTTTATGCATTCAAATAATTAGACATGCTAAAACACAGAATTTGGTAACGGTAAAAAATATAAATAATATGGTGAGAGAAAATAAAACATTTCATAGGGCCCAAGACATGTCATTTTTGTTAAACTTTTAATAAATTGATGTGAAAATGTATAAGTTTCATGGTTTTAATTAATTAGACATGCTTTTTAATGAATAAAATTTTATTTAACTATTTAAAAGGAGTCGAGAAAAATTAAACTGGAAAAAAACAACCACCCGGAATCCTGAAAAATTAAAACGAAAAAAACGGAATTTGGAAAAAAATAAAACGGAATTTAGGAAACAATAAAACTGATTTCATAGGGCCCTAACTAACTATCCTTCAGCCTTGCCGCGCCCCCCAGTTTGGGAACCACTGCTTTATTCTTTTAAATGGATACATTAATCGTGTTTATATATTTTTTTATTAAAGTGGAAATCGGTTTACTAAATAATGTAAACTTGACTGACTGCTTCACTTCCACTTTAAAGGGATATTTGTTGTTTATTATTTATTTTTATTTATACTATTTATAATTTTTGTGCAATTACTTGCCTGTCAGGTGAGTTTGTGGCATAACATTTTGCAGTGTTTACATGTTGTTTATTATGGCATAAAATTGATTAAAATAGATGTTTAATTTCATAAAGTACAAGTTGATTTCAAAATTCACCTACTTTTTTGCATTGTGTTTTTCAGTTGAATAAAAGACTATTTTTCCCCATATATTTCATCATTGAGGATTTCTTTAAAAAAAAAAGTTTCAAAATCTCGTCTCGTCTCGTCTCGTTCTCGTGAACCCAGTGTCTCGTCTCGTGGGATAAATGTCTCGTCACACCCCTAGCTTGTAGTCATCATTCTAATTAAATTTTTCTAAAGTAATAACCATAAAAAATACACGAATCTGTTTATGTGCAGATTTTTGTAAGAATTTCTAGTTTAACCAGCGTGTAATTTGGTGTCAATCTGTTGGATGGATAGGTGACTGTTATTATGAACAGCTGCCCACCACCTGCTTTGATTCACACTGATCTGAAGGCCGCAGATTTGGAGCATTTGAAAGTAAGGGATTGTTACTTGCAGCAACCTTTAAGAGGATGTTTTTTTCATTTCATTTCTGGATAATAACTGACTGTCTTCTGCAGCAATGCATGGCTAAACGCTTTGATGGGTCACAGCAGGCTCTTGATCTGAACAACATCAGAGTCGATCCAGGTTGGACTTTCACGCAGTCATCTTTCTCCAAACAAAAACACTTATTTGTTTTGGCTTGTTGAAGGCTCAAATGTTTGTTCTTTTCTGGCAGATTTGGTTTCTCAAAATATTGAGGTCACTTTGAATCGGAGGAACTCCATGTTGGCGGTTATCAAAATAATCGAGGAGAACATTCCTGAGGTACAACGTTACATTTTTCTTGCATGATTGCCTGAAAATGTAAATTTCTTCCAAAAAGCTTAGCAGGCATATACACTGCCTTTTAACATTTTGGATCAGTAAGACCCAAGTTGGTATTTTATTTAAAAAATGTTTTACATAAAAATAAAAGTTCATGTTTTTATTCAGCAAGGACACATTAAATTGATCAACAGTGACAGTAAATACATTTGGAACGTAACAAAAGGTTTCTGTTTCGAATAAATGCTGTTCTTTTGAACTTTATCAAATAATCCTGAAGAAAATGTATCATGGTTTCTACAAACATATTAAGCAGCACAACTGTTCGCGTAATAAATGTTTCTCGAGCAGCAAATTAGCATATTAGAATGATTTTTGAAGGATCATGTGCCACTTAAAACTGGATTAATGGCTGCTGAAATTCAGCTTTGTGGTTACAGGAATAAATGACATTTTAAAATATTTTGCAATAGAAAACATTTTAAATTGCAATAATATTTCACAATATTATGGTTTTTACTGTGTTTTTGATCCGTTAAATGCAGTCTTGGTGAGCATAAGAGTCTCTTCTTTCAAAAACATAAAAAATCTTACCAACCCCTTACAGAACCTTTTGAGCGTTAATGTACATTGTTGAACTCTGTAGATGTGATCAAAAAACGTTTTTCTTTTTCCTTTCACAGCTGATTTGTCTGAACCTAAGCAACAACCGGTTGTACAGGCTGGATGACTTGGCGGATATTGTCAACAAAGTTCCCAACCTGAAGATTCTCAATCTGTCACATAATGAGGTATGATTATGCTCTCTGACACCTATAGATTTACTGTTTCCTGTAGGCTCGACAGTCATGTGTCATTGTATCATCTTGTAGCTGAAGACGGAGAGAGAGCTTGATAAACTGAAGGGTCTGAAGCTGGTGGAACTCTCGTTGGAGGGAAATCCTTTATGTGGACACTACAAGAACCAGGCCGATTATGTCAGGTTAGTGTTCTCTGCCGTTTGTTGCCAGAAAAATACTATACACAAGTACATAAATATCAAGCGCAGTATTTTGAAACATGTGCTCTTATGTTACTCGGCAAGCCTATATGCTCTTAAAGCTATAGATATTAACCTGATTGATTTTCTGTAATGTACTAGAATGCAATGCATACATGCATTGCGTTATGAATTGCAGTGTGTTCAAAAACACACAAACTCATGCTCACACAGAAGCATCTGTGTTCACGTACTTGCGTAGAGTATGTTTCAGGCCTGAAACAGAATAGTTGTGCGTGTTGGTGTGAATATGCACATGAATGCATGCATATGCAAAGCCGTACCCCTTGTAGTTCAGTAAAAAAAAAAAGGAGTGGGGGTGTTAATGGCTCTATAACAGGTTTGTAAAATACACCTAGAAAACATGGCAGTCATTAGAAAGGGAAATGTGCTGAATATTTCAGATTTGTGAGTTGAGGTTCACTTTGAATTTGAATTTTTTTGAGAGAAACATTAATCCCTGGCAGGAGAGAGTCTGACGTGACATTTGTAAGGACATTCTTGGTAATGAAACGCATGAAAACAATTTGTTATTTCTTAATTGTCCCAATCACTGCATGTTATTCTAAAGAAAAAAAGAATCCATAAGTCCCACCCTATGTGTGATTTAAATGCTAAAGTAATGGTCATTCAAGCCTGTCTGTAATATGCAGGTGTATTATTTTCATTAACCAGTGAGCTCTTGGTTATTTTCCACTAGTTCAATCATCAGGCATGTGATAATGATATTTACTTGTTCAAGTTCTAGCGGCAGTCCAGTAAGGAGCATAAGTTTGTCGACACCTCTGGTTCTTTATGCTTTCCACACTTGCGTTGCTTCATTCTTGCTTTTTCCGACCCTTTGTTCTGCCCCCTCACTGTTGGCCCTGTAGCTTTTTGCACAGAACACAGCGATTGGCTTTTCTAAAACAATTTAGCATATCGTAAATCTCGTTAGCTCATACTTCAGTAGTTTAAGTCAGTTTAAGCAGCAGTTTCTGCATGTGACCTCCCAGAATGCAGATGAATAAGTTGGCATACAAGGACAGAACAACCATTGGAGATTATGATGGATCTATTAAGTACTTTTGTGCTCCACCTGTCTAAAATGCTGGCACCCTCCACACTCCACCCGCCCTGCACATGTCTAACACCTGATGTACTGCTGATGCTGTGTGGCCAGTGAGAGGCTGGTTAGTCAACGACGGGTAAGATCCCACCTTTTGATTCTGGGACAACCTAAGGCAGGCACAGCCGCAAAACTGGCCACAGCCAACCTCTTGAAAATGAAGAAGACCATTCAAGGAAGAAGATGAGTTGTTTGTGAGGAGATGCCACTGGTGGAGAAGGAGAGGGGAGGTTTTTAAGCGAAACCTTGAGCCAAGCACTGCTCAGAAACTTGAGCTTTTATTCATGGTGAAAAATGAATAATGAGAGCAGAGGCAATTCTCTTTCTCTGTTTCTGTATTGAAACCAAGGTGGAGGATAGTTGGTCAGATTGACCATTTTCATGATCCTCGACCTAGAGCACTTTGGAGAAAAAAAACATCTGATCATCAATTCAGCAAAGACAAAACATTGAGAGAAAATACTGGAGGAGGATCACAGGAAACATTTTTTAAAATATTCATTTCAATATCAAATAGGCTACAAATTACCACAAATTAGACTAAATAAGCAATAGAAACGTAAGGTGTCTGGGCTCAAATGAAGCTTCAATTAATAGTTTGAATAAATACCCTGCTGTTCTTAAATTTAATAGTAGGGTCCAAATGAAGTAGGGTGAATAACCCATACACCTTTATAGCACTCATTTGTTTCAATCATATTATGATCTGTGTAGAGGCTCAGGGCACAACGTTTGTGCTCTTCTGGTTTTTAATTATTTTTTTTATTTTTCAATGTCTACCTGATTTTATTGACACTTTTGGTTTGGTTTCTCGCTGTATAGCTTTTCTTTTACTGTCTCCTCTGTGGTTCATCCATAAGTGTAATTTTTTTCCCCATATGTGGCTAAATTTACTCACAATTAGGTCTATAATAAATACAACTATAAATAAAAACTATTAAAGCACCCAATGAACAGTTTACACTTTAAGTTTTAACAATTTAACCTGCCAACGTTTGTCGATCTGTATGTTAGTGCCTGAAAAAAAAAGTACCCCATAGAGTTTTGACCGTAAAAACCACCAGTATGTCAGATCTCGTCCAAGTACCTCAAACTCTCCCCTTTCCACTGAGTACACTTCCTAAATGTGCTAAAAACAAAATACTGACTGACCGACCGACTGATTGATGGTGTGAATGTTCACCAAACTCTACCCCTCACAACACCCCACTGCCCCCATCCGTTGCCAGCCTGCGTGTGTCTGTGTTTCGGCCTGTAGGGGGCACCGGTGGTGAGTATTGTGGATGGGTAAGTACTGTGCCGGGGGTTGGGAGGGAGTTGGAACAGGACTGTGATTGGCTGATTGGTGCCATTGCTCAAATGCCCACGTTTTTTCATTCACACAAGTACAACACAAACTTGATCAAGTATTCAGCAAACCTTCGCTGTTTGTTCAAATGAAAAGGATGGTGTTTGTTTAAACTGTCACCGTACTGTTCAAATGTTTGGGGTCAGTAAGATCAGATGATTATTTAAGAAATTAATATTCAGAAAGGCTCATTAAATTGAGTGAAAAACAATCTAATTAAAATGTTTGTTTTTTTTGTTTTTTAATGTTCTGTTCATCAAAGAATCCTGAAAAAAAATTATAGATGTTTCCACAAGCATTTGAAGTAGCACAACTGTTTTCAACATTGATAATAATGAGAAATGTTTCATGAGCACCAAATCGGCATATTAAAATGATTTCTAAAGGATCAGATGTGACACTGAAGACTGGAGTAATGATACTGAAAATTCAGCTTTGCCATCAAAGGAACAATTTACCTTTATTCAAATAGAAGTTATTGTTATACAGTTGTAACATTTCACAATATTACTGTTTTTATTGTATTTTTGATTAAATAAATGCAGCCTTGGTGAGTATACATTAATAAAATCCTGCGGACCCCAAACTTTTGAACTGTGATGTGTAAAATGTGTAAATCCACAGTTTTGCAATATCTCAAGCCTGATGGATAATTGTAAGTAAATATTTATCTGATTGAATCACTTTTTACCTATTTGTCCCGTACTTAAGATGGCCCGATTTAAGTTTTTTAGTTTGTGTTGGACCGTGTCATTGACACGTGTGCAGTCTTTGCTAACGTTGTCTCTCTTGTTGTGTCTTTGTGATTGTTGGACAGTGCCGTTCGGGAACGATTCCCCAAGCTGCTCAAACTGGTAGGAAATCTGTGTTCATCTGTTGGTGTAACATTATTAGCTTGCGAACATACAATTGTGGTAACCAGAAGAAGTGAATATGTAGTAACATTCACTCTTTGGCTAAATTGTAGATTTGACGTGTTGTGTGTCTGTTTATTGTTTTAACAACAGGATGGACACGTCCTTCCGCCTCCCATTGGTTTTGATTTGGAAGTTGCTCCTGCGACTCTTCCCCCCTGCAAGGTTTGGTCAAGCTTTCATACTTTCGTCACTGAGATGCCTATATTTGGCTTTCATTCTTAACCTCTGTTTTACTTCAAACACAGGCTAGCTACTTCTGCTCGGAAGAAATCAAGAACATCATCCTTTGTTTCCTGCAACAGTACGTATTCTTTGATATTAATACAGCACACCAGCAGTAAAACTAAAACGTTCAGATCAGTATGTTTACGTATGTGTCTCACCCTCCAGGTATTACAGCATATATGACTCGGGAGACAGACAGCCCCTGCTGGACGCCTACCATGACGGGGCAGCTTTCTCCCTCAGCATTCCCTTCACCCTGCAAAACGCTTCAAAGTACAGTATACTTCCTCTCTCCTCTTATCATCTAGCCAACCACTATTGACTTGTACTGAACATTTTTCTCATTCTTTTTGCCTGCAGAAGTAGTTTAGGGGAGTATCAGAAAGACTGCCGCAATATCAGGCGTATGAAAGACGACCCCAGTAAGTAATTAAATAATCTGCATCAAGTTTCTGTCCTCTTCTAACTTCAACATCAAGGTGTGATCATATTTCAGCAAAGTTTTGCATTTGGGAAAAAAAAACCAAGCAGCTTTCTGTTGCTCAAATTTGAGTGAGCAACTTGAACACTAGTGAAACCTGCATAGGGAACTTCTTGTCCTCACACAAAACTCTCAATTGCGCAAAATTTCACAGCAGTAATAAATGTGGCCGCACCTTTAGTATTAAATTGTATCCTGAATTGTGTGTGATGAGTTGTGCCATTTCCTTTCAGCTACACGGTTTCGTTTGATTAAACACACGAGATTAAACGTGGTGGCTTTCCTGAACGAACTCCCCAAAACTCAACATGACATCGCCTCCTTGATCGTAGACATCAACACCTACACAGTGAGTCAAACCTGCGGTTTTCTGGTTGCATGGTTCACATTCAGATTTGCGGTTCTAATTGCATCTGTGTTTTTTGCAGGCTACATTGTTGGCATTTACAGTCAGTGGGGTTTTCAAAGAGAGTAAGTTCCATCTAAATCATTGAGTCAGACATTTAAGGTCAGAAATTCTCATGTGCGGGGGGGTTTTCCCTTCATTTTTTTCAAGTGCGTTATCCTTTCCTCTGAAAATGCATGCTACAGATGCGAAAAATGCATAAAATCGAACCCGATCAAAAAAACTTTTATGACGGACGAAAATTTCAGAGGTAGTGTGTAAATGTGATTGACACAGCGTGAGGCCGTATTTATTTCTTTTTTTACATGCGAAAATTTTGGAATCTGAACAAGGACCTTTACTCTGAACTGAGAAAGTTTTGTGACTCGCATTTTTTTTATTGTTTTTATTTAAGCTGATGGCAAATCGCGAGACTCATTCAGAGCCTTCTCCCGGGTGTTCATTGCTGTTCCTGCTGTTCCTGCTGGGTAAGATCTCGCATATAAAAATGTGTTTGGCTTCATGTGGCATTGGTCATATCATCGTAACATATTTTCAACTCTTCAGTCTGTGCATTGTGAATGACGAGCTCTTCGTTCGAAATGCCACTACGGAGGAAATTCGACGTGCGTTTGTTGCTCCAGCCCCCACACCGTCCAGCAGCCCTGTGCCCACTCTGTCCGCCCCACAACAAGAAATGCTTGCTGCCTTCTCCCAAATGTCTGGCATGAACCTAGAATGGTCTCAGAAGTAAGGACTACAATACATGTTCATTATTGCTTTTGCTAGTTATTTGTTCAGTTTCTAGAATCATATAAAGATGGATAGCTTGTCAAGGTCTGAACTTTCTTGTTATTTCAGGTGCCTACAAGACAATGATTGGGATTTTGACAGGGCTGCTCAGATCTTCACTGGCCTTAAGGTACACCAGTGGTTCACAAGAATAAATGAGTTCATTTACAAAAACCGATAAATGCCAATGAGCTGAGTGGCGTGCATTATTCTCCACACACAGCGCGATCTAAACACGTTTGGTCAAAAACAGGTATTATCCACTTTCAAGGCATTGTGAGTTCTCGTTTTATAGCAGAAGCTGACAAGCGCCCTTGTTTGTGCTGTAGCCCCTCACTGCAGAACTCAAGATCCAGGAGGCGTGGTTGGATCCATGTCTAGGGGGTGGAGATTGGTAGGTTTAGAGGTGGAGATGGGTGGGTTTAGGGATCAGGGGGTGGAGACGGGTAGGTTTAGGTATATGTAAAGTGGGAGGAGTTGGATCTGGATCCAACCACGCCCCCTGGATCATGTGTTCTGCAGTGAGGACCATCTCTGTTTGTGAACCGAAGCCGATAAGTCCATTTTAGCGAATCAGTGTGCTGTATTCAGGTCAGGTGACAAGGCTGCCAGTCTCTTTGAAAAGACACGCTAGATGAGAGGAGTTTTATCAAAGCTGCCTAAAAGTGGATAATTTCGTTGAACCCGTGATATCTTCTTCAGGGCGTAAAAGGAAAATAAAAGCTGAAATTTTTTTCACGATACTTTGCAAAAGCCGCACGTTACCGTGGTGAGGGAAAAGAAGCTCCCTGTATTGCATGTGATCAAAACCATACAATCTATGATCACAACAACATTTGTCAGGCATCTACATTGTCAGCTGAGGAGGTTACAAATATTAAACGAGTGTTTTTGTTTAACTCGGAAGCATGAAATGTGGAGTTATCTGCTTTTGCTATAAAACAAACTATATATATATATATATATATATATATATAAAAAACCATACTTTTAATGAGCTTTAATTTTACAAGTTACCTTATTTGTTTGAGTGATTATTACTTAATCAAAACAACCAAACTGCAGTTTGATTGATGTTACTTGGAGTGCACAATAATAAAAAAAAAAAAAACGTAATTTCTGAAAATAAATAAAATGGAGTTATGTTTTTGCAAATGAACTCTTCAAATACTCATGTGTCCTGCATTTATCTTATGAATGCCTTTGTCCTTTCTTTTTTTAAACAGGCACAAGGAAAGATCCCAGATGTTGCGTTCGTCAAATAAAGAGTTGTTGGAGGTTTTATGGAAACCCTAAACCGCAAGGGGTCTTCCTGATTCTTCCCACCTAAAATAAATTCTGTAGTTTTTTTTTCTGGTCTTTTTTTCTTCTAAAGAAAAAGGTTCTCCACAATTAAATTTCTTTACATTGGAAAATCAAGTTTACAGAGCAAAAATAAGATAGGAAAAAAATGACTCAGGAAGGCACTAAACCCATTTTCCCCCACTATGTGAATTCTTTTTTAAAAAATTATTTTGTGAATATTTTTTTTCTTCCCAACTTTGCAGTTCAAGGTTTCCGTTAGTTTTAACTGTCGTCATGTCCAATATGAGACAGATATGACAAATAAAGTACTTGTTCATTGCTTGTTGTGTTTTGTAAAATAAATATTAACCATGATCTTATTTACCAGACTGTAAGAGTGAGTTGTATTTTACTGTGAATTATAGCGGAGAAGGAAAATTATAAAACTGTTCAGTACAATGTGTCTATCAAAGCTGAATGTGCCATCATACTTGCATCATAGGGACACCCATATAGGGTTATACTTCCATTATACTGCATGTAATGCATCAAAACTCACACCAAATTGGATGCAGTTATGAGGAAAAGGTTTATTGCTGCTTGGGTAACCACTATATACAGTAGGTTATACACATAACCAAAAGAAACTGAGATTTGTGCGCAATACAGCCAAACTTGTGCATTTTTCCAAACATAATAGGAAACAATGAATTATTGCTCCAAGTAAACAAGTTGGTTCCTCACATGGGTTTCCCCACAGCATATGCAATAGTGTTTATTCATTGTTGGGAATTTCCATTGCCCTGTTTTTGGAATGATAATTGGATCTATGACAAAAGGGTGACGCAGTGTACATTGTAAACTGGTTACACTCAGTAACTTAAATCTCACTGAGAAAGTTTGGGGCTAAGCTGCAGGTCAGGCCTGTCCCATCAGGCTCGACATTGAGCTTCCTGACCACTCCATCTTCAATCAGCATGGCATACCTGCACATACACACAACCAGGATCAGCACAGGCAATTGAGAAGTGAAAGTGTCAGTTCCACATGAAAATGAAAGTTCGATTAAATTATACACTTATTTGACTAGCTATCATCTTCACATTCTGTGGAGAAGAAATTATCCCATATTTTTTGGGGGGGAAAAATGTATAAAATTATGCAAAATAATGACTTGAGGGACAGTCATCTCACCTTTGAGACCTCAAATTTCCAAGCACCTGGATCAAGTGATCATTGTTCAGGAAGAGATCCACAGCCTGTATAGAGAAAAGGTACTGCATTAAGTAAAATAGCATTTAATCCTGTGAAATTTCCTGATTTCAATGCATGAAGGTGATTCAGAAGCAAGTGTAACCTTTGTGAATGCTCCTGTGGGATCAGCCAGCATCCGCACCTATAATAAATCAGCCATATAATGACTCGATAGATCATTCCAGTCTGTCTGTCGTTCTAAATCCTTAAAGAGACGAATTAGACCGTTTTAGTAAAAGGCAGGTTAATTAAGGGCGGAGAGTTTTCCCACCTTGCCGTCTGCTCCGTTCTCTTTTCCCCAGGCGGACATAACAAACACATCATTAACAGACACACATGCGATCTCATCCACACCTCTGGCCCTCAGATCCCCAGCCATCTGTATGAATCCTGGGAGATGAGTCTAAGAAAACACAAGTGGATAAAGACAAACAAGACACTGTTACATAGATGACGAGAGGTTTATTCAAGACTAACTTATGTTATTATACATATTAGTTTTATTGCACTTCTTCCATAAACTTATGTAAGGGTCTTCAGACTTTTTCAGGGACAACTTGAATGTTGCAGTTTAGGTCTGGGGCCTCATTTATAAAACGTGCGTACGCACAGATTTGATCGTAGAGTGTGCGTACGCAAAAATCCACGGCAACGTTCATATGTATAAAAACGGTCTTTGACGTGGAAAAGAGCTTAGCGCCACGTCAGGGTCTGAGCAGGCGTACGCACTTTTGTTTGCCCGAGTGCTGCAGGTTTTTGGAAATATGAGCCATTCTTGCCGCTTGTAAAAGATTTGGACATTGTCAGGTGCTCTTTTATAAGTCAAGGACATTAATTAGACATTGTTTACAGTGCGGAGATCTGAAACTGTTCAGCTGCGCACAGTTTCAAGATCATTGCAATTTATAGATCTCACATCTAAAAGAGAGGCGTACGCACGTTTTCTGAGCGTAAGTGAGTTCTATGAATCACACGTACGCACTTTGAGAAATGATCGTAAAATCTAATTTAGGATTCTTTCTACGCAGTATTTTATAAATGAGGCCCCTGGCCATTCATAAAATGCTTATAGTACTATTCACGTTAAAATAGTTACTGATGTTCTGAGCACATTTTCTGATATTTTAATGTTGTAGAGAGAATGATTTAGCCGAACCCTTAGATATGGTTGAGGTTAACAATGTATTTTTGTTTAATGTTTTTTTTCTTCTTCACAAAAATGTTGGTACCTTTGAACATCCAGGTGTGAATGCTCCTGGCACACCAAAAAAGCACTCCTTTTTTGCCCCTGAAAAGTTCAGCCATTGAGATGCTGTTCCCCGGGTCTCCCTCCTGCACCAGTACATCTGGAAGATGTTGACCAACCTGAAGAAAATTAAAAAGACGAGCATGAATAATGCAGCATAAAACATAAAACTGATCAAACAGCTTCATTTCTTAATCCATTATTTATTAGGAACACAAACACAAAGAGCTCTGATGACAAAAGCTGTTCCAATAAACTAATTTCAGAGATAAAAAAATAAATAAAATTGGACACCTGACTGAATGATTCTTGTGATCGTAAAAACCTTATAATTTTAAGGCTTATGCCTTAATGCTTGAGAACTCGTGACTCATATTTCATTTGAACTTAATTCTTCTTCAGCAAATGTTGTTCGTTGACCCTAGTGTCAAACCAAATATTATATTATTTTAACATGGATTTTTGTAAACCTGCTTACTAAAATTTGGGACAGTTTGGAGGAATTGTGCAATTTGTGCAATTCTCTTGCAATAAACATTCGAGTGATTCTCATTTGAATGGTAAAGGACTGTAAAAACAATGCTAGACCTGTTTATTGGTTAACAGCAAGTTCCCTTCCTATACATCATGAAAAAAGGGCATTTACAGTTCTTGGAAGTGAAAAAGAATAGGTCATCTTATATGTTACACCTACCTGTGATGAACTTTGATTCATAATTTTGTTTTCTCTTTACCCCCTGTGTTTTTATGGTGGTTGCCAGTAAAGGAGCATAATACATTTTAGTACTTAGGGTTAGGGTTAGTGGTATATTAACAGTAAATGAGTTCATTAAATATACATTTCTTACTGTACATTTAATTTGAATCCATAAATATTAAAATGTTGCTACCATATCTTTTATGGCCAGGTTCTGGTAACTGCAGCTGCTGCTATTACAGTGAAATTGAAACCAGTGTAAATCAATTTTTTTGAAATTATATAGCTTTGCTAGTTCAGGACTAAAGGATGATTTGTAGTAACCTCATAAACTCTTATTTACCATGACCCAAAAAAATGCTTGATCATTTTTAACAATAACTTCAATGGCTGATAAACTGCACAGTTTAAAATGGAGTCAGGGGAATGAGATTGTTTAGTGTTTTAGATTATGTACAGGGCTACTTATTAATTATAGCCTAGGCTAATATAAAATAGTATTTATTTTCTTTCTTTTGTCAAGTTTGGTCATGCATAATTCCCATAACTACTAATTCTCAAAGTATGTTAGAGTGTGGCTGTATTACAAATAAGTTTGCTAATGTAGCCTATGTGTCTGCTTTATGATTTTTGTTTTGTTTTCTTGATAATGTTGTTGTTGTATGAATCTTAAATGCAATAAAACAACTGCATTTCTCCTTAGTTTAGTGAATAGTGATGTCAGTGACCCAAGGAAGGGTCAGCTGACCCGTAGTGAACTATGAAAGTTTTCACAGGTCAAAATAGTGATGTCAGTGACCCAGGGAAGGGTCAGCGGACCCGTAGTGAATTGTGAAAGTTTTCACAGATCAGAATAGTGATGTTAGTGACCCAGGGAAGGGTCAGCTGACCCAAACTGAACTGTGAACGTTTTCACAAATCGAGCTCGACCTAAAACAATGTTTTTGTCTTCCAGCAGTCTACATGTTTATTGGTAATAGACGTTAAACATGAAGAACGCCTTTCTTTCACATTCCTTACTAGCGGACTTACCAAGCGGTTTACGGACAAGAGCTTTGCTGTGAAAAAATTCACAGATCAAGCTGGTGAATATGACACCGGTTTCATTCCTCTAAGTGTCCAACTTTTGGCGCTAATGGCATTATAAAAAACAGATTTCAGCCCGAAGGACAGCGTCACCTGAATTCACAAATCATGGAGAATGACATTCGGTATTATTCGCATGTCTATGACAGCGCGCTGCGTATTTATAGCCCAAATAAATCTGAATATCAAACCACAAACTATCTTTACTGCGGTGCGCTACCGTTATGAAATGCGCGGATTAAAACACTCATCGCCGCCACAGTAATCTAGAAGCGTTTATTTTAATCAGCGACCGGAGAAAACAGTGCGCCAAGGTCATGTGCAATGCCAACTCCGGTCCTGTGTCTGGATGTCCTGCTGCAGCTCTTACCTGGATCGGCATGCTGGTGTTGCGAGTGGAGTGCAGCAGTCTAATGCAAAGGGAGGCACGGACGGCTTTCTGTAGAAGTGTAGTGGAAATCATGGGTTTATATAGCAGCAGCTCAGCACTCATCCACTCCCGCCCCTCCACTGAAGGATTCTCCTCAAAGCAGCCACTAATTCACTTTATTACACCAATAAAGATAATATACTGGTATTGGGACAGTAATTAACTGTTAATGCGAAACCAAAAATGACTCCACCCTCACTGTCTGTCCAGCTGAATTATGTCGTTTTCTCTTGCTTGCCTTTGCTGTAGATGACAGAATGTTTTCTTCAGTATTCTGTAAAACGGGTGAAAGGTACGTTTCTGTAACATTCCAGCCTATCAGACAAAAAAGGCTTAAGAGTTACTAGCACATTTTAAACATACTGAGATTTGATCATGCCTTCAGATAGTAACAGGTAAGTTTTTGGTGTTTTACAATTTCTGCATTTGCATTACAAGCCTTAAGATCAAGGTCAAATTAAACTAGTGTGCTTTTTTAAGAAGATAGTTCATGCTGATATTTTAATAAATGTGAATGTATTATTTTTTTGATTATAAGTTGTTTACTATTTTAAAAAAATTATGGTAACAGACAATGTGATTAAAAATGAACGGGTGTTTAATTTGTCCTTGAAGAGTTTAGTTCCTGGAAAAATGATGGTGTAATTGCGACAAATGGGTTTTTTTCTTTGTGTTTTGAGTTATGCAATTATAAAGGGGAAAATTTAACGGCAAGGATGACGCACAACCTTGAGACACATTTTTTAATGATACTATATCTCACCTACAAACTGAATATTACAAATATTGACAGACAGAATAAAGTTTTCATGAAATATGTCTGCAAGGCTGTAGCAAGTATATAGTAAATGGGGGATGACTGTATCTGCCCTCAGATCAAGGGGAGATAATTATCATTTTTAAATGCAACTTTTAATTAGTGAGCATAGACCAATATACAGGCAAAGAGCCCAGAATTTGAAATTGTTAGCAGTGGACACCAGTGATAATTATGGGGGAGAATTACTCATTAAATGAAGTATCTGTCTAAATCAGAGAGATTAATGTATTACTATTTTGACATCTTTAATACAATATGAACTCCAATTAATCATGGTGGAAATAATTATATAGGCTTATTCCTAAAATGATTTCTGATGTCATAGAGAACACTCAGTTAGGAAATATGCCCAATATGGGGCAACTTATAACACAAAATATTTTCTGTAGCCAAACAATGTGAATAATGACTTGACATATTTCAGAATATATCATATGTCATGGGAATATTTATAATTATTTATTTCTTACCTGGTCTTCTGTAATATTTCCCCACAGGATTTTTTGCATTTACCTGTTTACCAATTTATGTGTCCTGAAAGATTTGTTACATTTGATTTCTTTTTAATTTCCAAGGTCTGAGGAACACAATAACACAATAAAAATAAAGCAATAATAATAAACGAAAAAATTATTTAAAAAATCATCATCCTTATAATATTATATTACTGACTGAATAATAGAATGTGATTGACGTGAATGGGAAGCATCAAAATGTGTTTATATGTGACCCTGGATCACAAAACCAATCATAAGTCACACGGATATATTGGTAGCAATAGCCAAAAATACACTGTATGGGTCAAAATGATCGATTTTTCTTTTATGCCAAAAATCATTAGGATATTAAGTAAAGATCATGTTCCATGAAGATATTTTGTAAACTTCCTACCGTATATATATCAAAACGTAATTTTGATTAGGAATATGCATCGCTAAGAACTTCATTTGAACAGCTTTAAAGGCTGATATATATTTCTCAATATTTAGATTTTTTTTGCACCGATTCCATATTTTCAAATATTTGTATCTCAGCCAAATATTGTCCTATCCTAACAATCCATACAAAGGAAATCAATGGAAAGCTTATTTATTATATGATGTATAAATCGCAATTTCATAAAATTGACCCTTATGACTGCTTTTGTGGTCCATGGTCACATATTTACATTAACCATTTATATCATTTAAATATAGGCCTACACAATGTCAGCGCTAAAAAGCATTATAAGAGATTACTTGTTGACTCAGAATCACTCATCTACAGCGTTGCTTCATATGCAGTAAATTATATAAGCTTAATTAAATCTTTTTACATCAACTTGCTCAATTAAAACAGGCCTAATAATGTATAGACAACGATTCTGAACCCTAAACGGCCTTATGGTGGCGCTGTATTCACGCTGGTCGTGTTCACGCGTGTGGCGCTATACAACTTATAACCACATGGGGGCAGTAGCACGCACACACGTTTAATGCAGGTGGCACAATGATTTAAAGTGGCGTTACTCCCAAAAAACAAAACAAAAAAAAGGCTGACCAGACCAGTACTATGAGTTTGCACTACTTCTCCGTCTTATTTAAAGATAAGTGATATTGTTTTATCTGTGTAATAGTACTAAATGTATCTATAAAATCGCTAAAATTACATAAATATACATAAAAGGCCAGCACCATATCCAGCTTTGCCTACAACACGAAAACAATGGAATGGACCAGACACTTAATAAAAAATAATGTTCATTCACTATTTTGCGGTTAGATAAGCCTAAATATGAACAATTTGTTTTCAACCACATGAAAGAACAGACAGGATCATGACAAAATGACATAGAAATCCAATGACAAGTGATGACGCGTGTTAATTTATTACAAAACAAATTGACACTGACAATATTTTAAAATACCTCTATTTTCCTGTGGCTTTCTAGTGTTTGCTTTCTCTTCACAGTGATTCAATATGAACTAAGTGTTGAAATAGTTACTACTGCAGAACCACTGAGCTTTACAAAAAGGAAACAAACAAAAAAAGCACAGACATTTACAATCATTTGACTTCAACCCACACAAATACCAGAACAATAATATTAATAAACATCCGCAAATTGAGTAAAAAATAGATTTTAATCTTTTAAATACAACATTTTGGAATACAAATATTGTTTTGTTCTTATTATTACTATTGACTGTTATCACTAGTGTTACTGTTGAGGTTTGATTTACAGTATATCAATATACAGAAAAATGTGAAAACAAACATTTAGGTAAATTCTGGTATTGCTTGCTCATTTACATAAATATACACAGACACACAAAAAACACCTAGCCATGAATTTAATTTATCTCTCAATCATATGTTATGTTCCAAGTCTGACAGACGAAATGGCTTCATATAATGCTTACCATTATGAAAACACTACTGTAATATCATCATTATATTAGTTATTATTGACACAAACATTGACATATTTTACAGCGGTCTTTGAATGGACCCACTCATTCATGGTTATGTACACAGTCCATGACATCCCAGTAACCACTTAGGAGAGACAATAACTTCTTGTGTATAAAAGAAAAAAAAGAAGCATTTTTCAGTTTTGATAAATGCATATAGATTGAATCAAAAAAATTAAACCAAGTTAATATCCCATAAATTCCCTTAACTGGCATAATTTTAAGAAAAAATAGAGAAAGTTTTGCAGTGATAAAAACATATTAGTGCCTGAAATCTGCAATACTATATTGAGTGAAAATGAACAATATAACATCCACTGGCTTTCATATGTCTTAAAGTTAGTACTTTAATCACAAAAGGATAAATCTAAAAAACAATTCAATACAAAACAGACATTTCATAATCTCCCAAATGAATTGCTTTATTTCAATACCAAACCTGAGGCCAAGCTTCATAGTCTATATGGAAAACCAAAACCTAAACTCATGCCATGAGCACAAAATGAGCAACAGAAACTCATATGATCACCCAAAACACGTCCCCTCAGTATCCTGCACTAAAAGAATCTGCAGACCCAGATTAATCCTAATGTTGAGCTGAAAATATTATAAATATCAACCTTGGAAGATTCTTTCCCTCTGCGTCTGTGGCGGGTATCTGCAGCGAACCCCTTTCAGAGCGCTCATACAATCATTGCTGCGAACAGCATACAGTGAAAATCACCCTGAAGATGTGGCGTCACCTCCCAGGCCTAACTCTGTACAACAGTGCTTTTCATTTTTAGTACTTAAATTGGTAAAGAGGCCAAAATGGCAACTGGCTTTTCTTCCTCCTGTTTTCACGTGTGTAGAATAAATAAAAGGTAGAGGAGTTGTAGCACTCTGAACGGAGTATGATTGCATATAATACCAGACAAGCGTCTGCAAACAAACAACTATGAGGAGATCACGCAAACACATCCTAAAACAACCAAACGAAGAGTCTCGAAGCGACGGCTCGGGATGAGCCCAAATCGTGAGGCTTTCCAATTTGCATTTAAATGTTGCTCTGCACCACAGAGGCTTTCAGTTTGAATATCACAGAATGAACCTGCGACTGTCCGGCTGCGTCCGTGCACAAATTAAGGATTGTAATACAGAATATGAGCTTTCTTCTGAATGACTAAAAATGTCTTTCCAAATGAATTACTCCCAATCATTCACAAGCAGGCCAGTGTCATCTGAAGAATCGAGGACGATATCAGAGTGTCCCACGCCGTCTGAAAAACTATTACAGCAAAAATCAAACTACAGTAGTGGCCTACAGGAGGAAAAAACTCCCCGTTTACCCTGATTTAGACGCACTGTTGGTTCAGTTCAGCATATATAGTACCCATAACCTCCCATTCACATAATCCATATCCCAAAACGATGACGTTATTCTTTTTAAACACTTGGCTAATATACAAAGGACGGCATGGTTTATTAAAATTGACTACAATCAAAAAAACTACTTTGCTATGCGACTACACCACTACTAAATTTCGTTTCGAAGCAGAACGTGGCATGGCAGCCTCTTGTTTTTAAAAACAGCTGACATCAAATGAGTTATGAAATCTTTCATATTGCTTTACGTAGTAATATGATGTCGCAGTATATTTGCAGTATCAGTAAACTGAAATTTGTTTGTCTTGAGCTGTATTTCCTCCTGTACATCTTCACCTATGTGTTGCATATTCCACAAAAAGCTAGCGGGACAAAGTTAAATAGCACTTGTAGTATGGCGAGTGCATTATAAAAGACGTTATTAATAGGGTTGGGCGATGTCTACCAAATTGGCATCGGACGATGTCTACAGTGAAACATTGTGATGGACGATGACATCAGGGGGCGGGGTTAGGGGTGTGCCTGAAGGGTGAAACAAATAACGCATTATACGGAGCCACTAAAAGGTTAGCCGCTTGCTAGCGGTAGCCTGTTGCATTACAGTACATTAAAGTTCACTTACCACATACACAGAGTAAGGAGAAATGTCTGATAGGACGATGGTGAATGATTTGCAGATCCTGAGCACCAATGACAAACATCTAATCTCGTCAAATGTGTGGTAAGTACTGCCGCTCCATAGTATAGAGTCCTTGTGATCGCGAATCTTAAAAATGAAAGTGAAAGTAAAATGAGAGCGCGCAATCGAAAGCGGTTTTAATAGCGGCTCCTTGATGCCTGCAATTTATATACAGTCACCTTTACTTACCCAACGATATAATTGCGAGAAAAAGTATTGAAATATTTTTTTTATTCACCCATCTCGTAGGCTATTTATTCCCTTTAGGGTTTCCGTAGTACACTTAATTTCCTTTCCGAACACGGAACTGGGATGCGGCGGATTGTGGGAGACAAGGTGGAGGGGGGATGGGGGGATTTACAATGTCAGCTTAACATCGTGATGTCTGTCAGCCATCGGCGATGGAAGATGGCATCGTCTATCGGCCCAACCCTAGTTATTAACTTTACACAAGTGCCTTTTTCGCACCGATTTAAGGGGAAAAAAAGCTTACTCTGTTATAACTGTAGTGATAGTGTCAGTTTGTTTAGATGGCCTACCATAGTTAAAGAATGACATATCGCTGAATCGTTCATGTTGCTGCAGTCTCAGTAGGCGCCCTTGGCACGTGAATTTCTCTGAGTTTACAGTAATGGTTAGCTCCTAGAAACACTTATCAGGATGGCTGTGAAGTGACAGAATGAATTACACGGTTTCTCGAACACTGACATAAATATTAAGTGTGTCTAACCCTAGTCTGTGTTGACGTGGTACCCATTGAAATCAAGTGAAGGAGGAGCATTGGATGTGAAAGATCAGTACCGGCGGACAGCTACACGAAGCGTCTTCTTCATATTCAACCCCAAAAAGTGTTTTCTTTTGGCTTTTGTAGCCCTTGCGCACACAAAAAGTTTGCCGTTTTCTTCATCCAACGTCATCTCTTCTCTAGGGTGAGTCCATCATGGCCTCCAGCATCTCCAGGAAGAGTTTGTGCATGGGCGCGCCGCCGCGGGTTTTGATGCTGTAGAAGGTGGTGAGGGCCCGGCCGGCGGTCTGCCTGAGGAGGGGCAGGGTGAGGAGGAGACGTCCCACACGCTGAGGGTCGTCAGGGTGTCGCTGGACCTCCAGCTCCAGCAGAGCCTGATGCAGCAGGTCCCGTAACTTCTGCACGGCTTCCATGTCCTCGATGTACACCGAGTCTGAAAGAGGAGAAGAAGAGGATGAGTGATTAGACCTTCATATCTAAACGGGCCTGTTTACAACTGGTCACTTTATGCGTTTTCTCTGATTCGATTGTGAAAAGACCAGGTGTAAATGCCCTCAAATGTGTGGTAAGTACTGCCGCTCCGTAGTATAGAGTCCTTGTGATCGCGAATCTTAAAAATGAAAGTGAAAGTAAAATGAGAGCGCGCAATCGAAAGCGGTTTTAATAGCGGCTCCTTGATGCCCGCAATTTATATACAGTCACCTTTACTTACCCAACGATATAATTGCGAGAAAAAGTATTGAAATATTTTTTTTTATTCACCCATCTCGTAGGCTATTTATTCCCTTTAGGGTTTCCGTAGTACACTTAATTTCCTTTCCGAACACGGAACTGGGATGCGGCGGATTGTGGGAGACAAGGTGGAGGGGGGATGGGGGGATTTACAATGTCAGCTTAACATCGTGATGTCTGTCAGCCATCGGCGATGGAAGATGGCATCGTCTATTGGCCCAACCCTAGTTATTAACTTTACACAAGTGCCTTTTTCTCACCGATTTAAGGGAAAAAAAAAAGCTTACTCTGTTATAACTGTAGTGATAGTGTCAGTTTGTTTAGATGGCCTACCATAGTTAAAGAATGACATATCGCTGAATCGTTCATGTTGCTGCGGTCTCAGTAGGCGCCCTTGGCACGTGAATTTCTCTGAGTTTACAGTAATGGTTAGCTCCTAGAAACACTTATCAGGATGGCTGTGAAGTGACAGAATGAATTACACAGTTTCTCGAACACTGACATAAATATTAAGTGTGTCTAACCCTAGTCTGTGTTGACGTGGTACCCATTGAAATCAAGTGAAGGAGGAGCATTGGATGTGAAAGATCAGTACCGGCGGACAGCTACACGAAGCGTCTTCTTCATATTCAACCCCAAAAAGTGTTTTCTTTTGGCTTTTGTAGCCCTTGCGCACACAAAAAGTTTGCCGTTTTCTTCATCCAACGTCATCTCTTCTCTAGGGTGAGTCCATCATGGCCTCCAGCATCTCCAGGAAGAGTTTGTGCATGGGCACGCCGCCGCGGGTTTTGATGCTGTAGAAGGTGGTGAGGGCCCGGCCGGCGGTCTGCCTGAGGAGGGGCAGGGTGAGGAGGAGACGTCCCACACGCTGAGGGTCGTCAGGGTGTCGCTGGACCTCCAGCTCCAGCAGAGCCTGATGCAGCAGGTCCCGTAACTTCTGCACGGCTTCCATGTCCTCGATGTACACCGAATCTGAAAGAGGAGAAGAAGAGGATGAGTGATTAGACCTTCATATCTAAACGGGCCTGTTTACAACTGGTCACTTTATGCGTTTTCTCTGATTCGATCGTGAAAAGACCAGGTGTAAATGCCCTCCGAAACGCTTTCGAGACAAATTTAAATCTGATCGCTCAAACCGCTTCAGGAGGTGGTCTTGGATGCATCCCAGACGAAACTGAACAAGGGTAAATGCATCTGGCTGTTAAAACCACATATGTAAATTTTATTCCTCCCAAAATGTTTTTTTTAATATATATAAAAGTTATTTTTATGGGCTTTTTATAAATTTTTTTATTGATATACGACAGTAGAGAGATGACAGGAAAGCACTGGGAGGAGAGAGGGGAGTGGGATCGGCAAAGGACCTCGAGACGGGAATCGAACTCGGGTCGCCGTGACCGCAGTCGCACTATGTGTCGACGCACTAACCACGAGGCTATTGGCGCAGAACTCCCAAAATGTTGAAAAAAATGTTAAAGCTACATGCATCGTCATGAATGAATAGCTGAGTATTTCTTCAGCAAACCGACGTGCAAACTGCTGCAAATGAAACTGAAAGTAAGTCACAGACACTCAACACACACAATCATTCATAAAAAGTAGTACTAAGTAATACTAAGTTATCTTTCCAGTGCTGATGCCTTTGTGCAAGATGTCTTTCATCTTGAAATTAGCTGATGATGAATAAAATGTTGTGCATATCTGTTGCTTTCGTTGACGTGAACGTAAATTTGCATGTAGCGCGGGAATTTAAGATCTGATTTATATCAATTTTGTGGAGATACATTTATGTGGCCAAGTGTAAATGGAACCGTTTTAACAAATCAGATAGATATCCGATCAGAGAAAACGCTGGAAGTGACCAGGTGTAAACAGGACCAATAAAACCAACGTTACTCTTCCAAAGTTGCGATTTAATCTCAAGTATTCAGGAGAAAACTGGCACAAATTTAAAAAAAATTAAATTTTAACTATTGAAGCCACTTTAATTGAAAATACTGAATTACATGTGGCTTAGAGAGTGCAGACAAAAAACTCTGATGAACTTCAAGTTGCAATTGCTTTATGTCTGTAATGACAGCATGTCGGATCATTCTACAAGCAAATTATTCAGTCATATGACTTTTAGATTAATTAATCCAGTAAATGTGTTTATGCGCAGACATTCTAAATTAAATCATAAATTTTTTATGCGCATACATTTTTTATGTGCATTTAGGACATTATTTGTATCTTCACGTTTCCACCTAGCTATTTTATGCATTATACCAAAATCTGCATAAATGTAGATGTAAACCTGAAAAATCACGTTTGGTGACGTGAACTGGCATAAAGCGAAGACCTTCGAGGACCTAAACATCACAGATTTACCTCGTGGCTGAATTCAAACAATACTGTTTTCTACTGTAATATGCTGATTTAGTGCTCAAGAAATATTTATTATTATTATTATTATCAATGTTAAAAACAGTACTGTCACTTCTGTTCAATTTACTTCATCCTTTCTAAAAAACGGACATCTGGTCAGCCAGTGACAGCGAGAGAAAGCCTGGATGAGGGAGAAAAAAAGAGAGGTTCACGCCGCATGTCCACTGGTGCAGAAGAAAACATGCTCAAAATACACAAACACAGATGGCTCGTCTTAAATGAATGCAAAAGGTTGGTCAAAAATCAGATGGGTGACAAAGTATTGAAATATTAGCGTAAAAGACCTGCCACAATCTGTTATGTCAGTATTATTAATAAAACATTTTAAAAATGACATGAAAGTGAAAACCAGTTAACACTGTTTACTGAATAATTGATTTGAAAAAAACTGAAGCAATACTTGCTTAATTGGGAAAGGCTACATGATATTAATTAATACTATTATAATGTTTTTATTAATATATATTAATGCATTTATTATGAATTTAATTCAATATAGTAATACGTAACGATGTGAAACTCCAGCACTGTCGGTAGATTTCAAAAAGCTTATGACAGATGTCACCACCTTCACCTCATTAAGACACATTTTTTGCCACTCATTTGCATAATGTTGAACATTTCTAAACTTTTTGTCTCTGTCAGCACTGTTAATCCCACAATCCTCCCCTCCTACGGAGACTGTAAAGGCCCGCTCTTCAGATCTAGTGTATGTGGAGTGCAGAGAGCGGGATAAGAGTTGTTGTTGAGTACCTAGACACAGTGGACACTCACAATAGTGCTCTAAATTTGGAGGTCTTGAAAATAGCCAGAGACTGACAAAAGCGGTTGAAATCGCTCCTTCCAAGACTGAGCTCGGACAGCAATTAGGAGAAAAGGTTTCCACGTTCTGACTGGAGCTCTGACTCACCTGCTCCAGTTCCCTTCAATTATAATCTTTCTTTAGGCACCTGTTCTCTACAGACAGCTGTGATTGATAAGGACTTTCAGGCAGTGCAGAAATGTGAAAATATCAGTGACTAAAAAGCTGCTAACTGTTTTCTAGCTGGCTTTTTCATAGCCTCCTGAAATATTAGCCTGTTATTGGCACATTAGCATATGATCTGCTTTCCTTCCAACCACCAAGTATATTAGTGCAACTTGGCCAGTAAGTAACACTTCCCAGTAAAATGTGTAAGTATAAGTACCCAGATAAACCGTTTGCATGAGTAAACATGATGAATAACTATTACCGCGAATGAAAAGAGGATATTTCAAGAAGAGGATGTCTGCTACTTTTTGCACAGATTGCAAGCGACCTTTGCCACTACAATTAATACAATTATGCTTTTTATTTCTAGTGGAAAATAGTGGCCCTTCATAAGATCTGGTTCACAGTGCAAATTCAGTCGCCATAATTGCAGATGTCTGACTGACGTAAAGCAAAAAATATTGTTCCTTTGTTTTTACATGCATGAAATAGATTAGGCCATAATAATGGACCACCATAAAAACAGCAGGAACTAACAAACACATTGCAGAACATACAAACTGTATATGAATTTAACAATACTTACTAGTTGTTTAAAACCGGCTAAAAACTAAAAAACTAAAAACTAAACTGTCAGGTGATTCCTGACAAAATCCAGTGATTATTTCATCCTCCATTAGTCTAATACACTATAGGATGCGTCTCATTTAGATCCCTAGGTCAAGAATCACTATATCATGTACACTAGGAGTGGGCGATATACCGGAAGACACTAATTGGACATTAATTGGCTGACATTAGACAACCGGTAGAGATTTTAGACCATCGTCTCTATTGTGGTTACACGCTCATGTGATGTTGCTGTGCTACGTGGTCACGAGAACTTATCGTTTGCACTTGTTTTAAGCATTGCTATTTAAAAGCAAGTGATTTTAAGCCGTTAAAACGCAATCAGCAGCGAAAGAGAATTAATTTCGCTATATGCATGCACTGTCTGAGAGAACGCTGTCAGAGAGCCCGCGAGCACATGAAGACGGTGTTCATCATAGAGCGTTGGAGTATTGAACGGAGTAATTTTTGGCGCTTTATAGGCCTTGATACATACACTTTCATGTGTTAAAATGCCCGTCTTTGCAAGTATCCTTGTAAACACAGTAATTTAGGTCTTAAGTGAAAGCAAACAGCTGAGAAAGAAAACATGTGTAACAGTATATTGGATCCGGGCAGCTCTCTAAAGTGACAGCAGTCTAATATTCCTCCTGTCTGTCATTCATGTTAATCAAACAACAAAAGAGTGAAAATCTCTCACTGCTCTCGACTAAATCACTTTTGTAACTTTAATAAGAAATACATATTTAATTTACAGTGATGAAAATGCAGTGTTTTTATTCATTTGATTACTTTATACAATATATGTAGCGTTTTTTATTTATTTGTTCTACTGCAGTTCTTTTGTCCTATTGCTTGTAAGTAGTTTATTCTTATTTACTCGCTGACTATTTACTTGTCTTCAGTGAGCTGTTTTTTGTTTTTTTTAGGCTAGTATTAGTTTTTTGTGATATTAACCCTGGAATGATGAAATTTCTAAGGTATCAAAAATGTTGATATCATAAAGACCTTATTTAAAGCAAAATTAACTATATCGTGATATATCATTACCATGAAATAAAATTACTCACATCATGATATAAGATTTCGGTCATATCGCCCACACCTAATGTACACAAATTCACACTTCAGAATAAAGGAACATGGCGACCATTGATGCTCCCTGCTTTTCATGGTGCTTTGTAGAGAGTCAACATTTCAGTGCACTGGAAGGTTTTTGCGTTTGAGACAGCCTCCCTGATCAGTGCCGTGACTACTAAACTAGGGAGCTGATGGAGACGCACACTATGTTTTCAGGCAGAATGATATAAAACCCTTTGTGCCCTTAGTCAGCCAATCAAATAAGGGCTTACCAGATCGAGAAATTACATTCTAGTTTCAAGTGCAATGTGAATCAGACAGTGAATCAGACTGAGACAGGCAGAACTATGTGGTAGCTTAAGTTAAGTAACAGGAGAGTGAGTAACCGGTAGCTCGACATCAGAATAGCTTCATTGACACGGTCTCCTTGCCAACCGTCTTGCTGTTCCTCTTCTTGCTCTCACTTACCAGGAATGTGCTTGGCCCAGCCGATGATGACAACTAGTTCCCTGTCGGCCAGGTCGCAGAGAGTGGTGAGCGTGCGCTGGGCCGTGTCAGGCTGCAGGGGGTCTGGCATAGCAAACAGCTTTTCTGGCTCCGCCACCAGCAGATGAGACACAATGATGCTGGATGAGCCTGAGAGAAACAATATTACTCAGCTGAATAATCAAGCCAAGTTTATGCAGTAGTAATTGCAGGCCATAAAATTAAGTTTGTTTAAAATAAATAAATAAAATTACACATACATTTTAAATTCTAAATAAATAAATAAATATTTTTTATTATTACCCTTCTCTCCCTCCTTCCTTAAAGGTATCGGTGCACTCTGGTACGTAGCATTCTCCATCTCCGGGCGTCTCTTATATTTCTGCCGTCCACCTCTGACTCGGTCCAGGCGGACACCTACACCAAACACAGAAAGAGGATTAGGATTTTGGCACTGCCTGTGGATCACACCGTACACTGAGGTACTTAGGTATCGTAAGAGAGAGGATTGGTTGTGCTGGCCAGGTGCCACCTTACCTTCTTTGAGCATGCCTACTTTGAGGCACTTGGTGAAGCGACACGCCTGACAGGCCTTCCTGCGGCGCTTGGTGATCTCACATTCATTGGAGGCAGGACAACTGTACTCAATATTACCTGTTAGATGGAGGTGAAGATGTTATAAAAATGTCCAGAACAGTATTTTCTAGAGAAGTAAGTTTTTGTAGCAAAGAGCTCACTAATATACATAAAAATATTATTTATTATTTATTTTAAAAAAAAATGTTGTATACAACAAATATCAATAATTAACATAAAAAGAAGAAATCATATTTTTAATTATTAATATTTAATCTTTTTAATGTTATATATATTTTTTTATTTAATTAAAATAATACAAAATACCTTTAATTTCATGTCATGGGAACTAGTCATTAACGATACTACATTTGAAAAAATTGTGATACACAAAACAGCTCAATTTTGAGTGAGACATAACTGAAAGTAAACATTCAGTGAATCAGTTTAGTGAAGGATTCTTAAAAAATGATTCAAAGCTTTATCTTCTGAGTCTTGTTGAGCGATTCATTAAAAGGAGCCAGCTTATAAAAGACATTTGTTTTCAAATCGGATTATGGCTGTCATGCTATATGTTAATTTGTGTTCGATTCAATGAAAACAATGCAACAGAAAAACATGTTTTCTTGGTATTATTTGAAGGTATCTCGTCACATTAAATTCTGGATAAATATGATTTGTTCTGCCGAGAGGCTGAGGCAGCGGTGGCTATTAGGGGGACAGGAAACACTGATTCACACAACTAGCGGGCTTGGCTTACTTACAAGCTATCTGTAACGACAAGTGAATCTGGTACACAGTAAGACATGCTCACCCTGTATGGTTCTTTTGAAGAAAGCCTTACAGGCTTCACAGGAAGCCACTCCATAGTGGTAGCCAGAAGCCACATCTCCACACACCAGGCACAGTCTTTTGGGAAGCGTGCTTAGCGCATACTTGCAGCGGCCTCCTCCGCTACCGGTAGAGCCCTCCTCGGTTCCATCCGCACCCTCCTCCTTAAAATGGCAACGTAATGCAGGCGTGTAAGGGGGCGGGGAGTAGCGGCCAGCACCTTCTCCTCTGGATCCCCCTCCTCCACTCTGAGAGGAGTCTGAGGACACTCCTCCCGGGCTGGTCCTCCCGCCGCCACCGCCGCCACCGCCGCCGCCGCCGCCACCGCCACCGCCGCCTCCACCTCCACCTCCACCTCCACCTCCACCTCCGCCACCTCCTCCTCCATCGGGACTGCTGGGTTCAGCCTTTATGTACAGGTCGGAGCGTCGCTCTCTAGAAGACATGATACCTGTGAAGAAAAATGTGTGACAGTGAGGAAAAAGAGGGACCTTTTCAGTTTTTATTTCATCATAATCATCATCACCATGAAGGTCAAGACTGGATGTTTCAACATCTGACTCATTTTCAAAATCCAGTTTTAAATCTGATACATATCTGGAATTCAACCATTCGACACATCAAAATGAATGCATGGGAAATAGTATGTGTGAATCCTGAAGGTTAATCATCAGATTGAAGGTGAAGTCATGCATCTGATTTCACAGAACAACTAGGGTCGGAGATGAACATGGGCTTGAGGGAAAAATGCCAAGAAATATTAATAAAAAATCCTCCAAATTCAAAAGGGGGAAAATGGAAAAAATGTGTTTAATAAATGTAATAAAATATGATATAGTTATGCAATATCACACCAGAAACTGTGCTTTTTTCCCCCCAAATTAAAAATAAATTAATTTTAAGTGAGTTACATTTTAGACACAATATTGTCGGTTTTGAACAAATAGTTCTTCTAACTGAATTTATTACATTTAAAAATATGACAAAACATACCTCTAGTAAGGTTAGAGAAAATGTGCCCCTAAAACCAAGGAAATCCGCGCCATATCAGCAACAATGGCTATATTCATGGCAACAATAAAAGTATCATTTCAATACATAATTTACAATAATATAACATTTTCTTAAGAATAATCACTATACAAAAACATACAAGTAACAACAATAGTACTGATCAAAATAATTTAGAATATTTCAATTTAATCAATGATAAAAAATTCTTCCAAGAGAGAACTTTTTTAAATGTCTTTTAATGTATTTTCGGAGTAAAAATGTTGTGTAATATAATTTAAAATGGGACATTTTATTAAAACATATTTTACACTCAAAAAATTCTTACACAAGTCAAAAACTCCGTTTAGGTTTAAATATCACCCCTTAATGGAAAAGATAATTTTTTATTATTTATGAGGACTACTACTAAAAACAAATTCAATCCAAGACTGTGCTGTTGTCAGCCTAGTGCGTCTTGGCTAGGGCTGGGTATCAAGTTTGATACTTTTTAGGCACCGACCGAATTGCCTCGATACCATCGAGTATCGAAAAACATCTCATCGTTCGAGAAGGGTCTGGCTGCAGACTTGCACTTGCACTCTCAGACTTGCACTCTCAGACACTTGCGCTTCCACAATTGACATCACTTGCAGTCTTTTTTATTTTGTTCTATATTATTGATTACTTTTTGTTTGAATCTCTCAGCATTTTATTTATTGATTACTTTTTATTTGAATCTCTCAACATTTTACAACAGTAGCCAGGTGGTGAAGACAAGAAAAAAGAAACTAATTACAATGTCACTTGCAATCTCCACTTGCACTCTCCGCTACCTGCGACGTCACTTGCAATCGATACAAATCGTGCATGTTGCCAATGGAGACAAGAAGCTGTGGTGGTGATTAAACGATTAAAACTAATTTTATACTATAACGTACAGGGTCCTGCAAGAAAAAGACAAGACCTGCAAATCCGTGGCCACAGATCAGCAGAATATGAACGCATGCGCAAAGTCTCTCGTTAAGCGTTTTCCTCCTGTAGAAAAACATAAACACTTAATATGGCTTAATGTATTAAGATACATTAAGTGCAATTAAAAGATCAAATTCGATATATAGTTATTATTTAAATGTACTGCAAGGCAAGCAGGTGGCCATGAACACAACGTGCAAACTTTCACTTGTCCTCCCATACAGCAAAACGCCTAATGTGGCATAATAACGGATGATAAAGACAATTCAGTAGCCTATATGTCTTGTTGTTGACTCAAAGTATATACAGAACAGCAAATATGAACGTGCATTATGAAATGCATTAAGTTATTTTAAAAGGATCAACTCCGTACAGGCTAGCAGACGAGCCCAGAACGCAATGCATTAAATTGCACGTTAAACATTTTCCTCCCATAGAAAATCATTATAAATAAAACACGTAATGTAGCTTAATGGACAAAAACAATGATATAAAAGAGCTGTAGACAGTTTATTCTATATGGAAAAAATGCTTAACACGAAACTGTGAGTGTTGCGTTTATTCTGGGCTTACCTGCTTTCCTGTACATATTAGCTATGTATATTAATAATGTAGAGGAGCATACTGAGTTTGGCCTTTTTAGTCCATTATGCCACATCATGCCACGTTTTGCGGTATGGAAGGAAAATACTATATACATATTCATTATATTAATAAACTGTATATTTGATATTTTAATAGCATCTTAATACATTATGCCATGTTAAGTGTTTATGTTTTTCTACAGGAGGAAAATGCTTAACGAGAGACTTTGCGCATGCGTTCATATTCTGCTGTTCTGTGGCCAAGGATTTGCAGGTCTTGCCTTTTTCTTGCAGGACCCTGTATGTTATAGTACTAAATTATTTTTAATTGTTACTGACTTAGTGACGTCGCAGGTAGCGGAGAGTGCAAGTGGCGAGTGCAAGTGACATTTTAATTTAGTTTCTTTTTTCTTGTCTTTACCACGTGGCTACTGTTGTAAAATGTTGAGAGATTCAAACAAAAAGTAATAAAAATAGAACAAAATAAAAAATAAAGACGGCAAGTGACGTCGCTAGCAGAAGCACAAGTGTCTGAGAGTGCAAGTGCAAGGCTGCAGCCAGACCCTTTTGCATCGTTCAGTACCAAATTTCGATACCTAAGGGGTTAATCTCATCAGCGCCAGTGAGCCAATAAGCCTGCAGCACTAGTGTTCGACTAGAAGAGGTGCGGCGCAGATCGATCAGCGTTTGACATCCGCGAGAGCGATTCGAAAGCGCACGGAGCAGTCTGCTCTCTTTAGCTCTCGTGGTACTGTAATACACCGATCGGTCTGCACAGTCAGTCCGCGTCAAACGAGTAAGAGCAGCGATCATGGAAGAGAGCACACAGGCAGACCGTGCTGGAAGCTGCTAATGCTCATCAGTAAATCAGTGGAAAATAAATGGAAATCATGATTCTGTCTGAGCTATGCGTTTTAAAACGAACACGCACTAGTGTAAATGTAGCCTAACAGATGTGTAAACTGAAGACTATTTGAGCTTTATTAAACCTATTTGCACTGATTTATTGTGTTGGTTACATTTTGTTCCTTTGTGCAGTGGCTCAGGAGAGGAGTTTGTATAAACATCAACAAGCTGAAAAATAAAACCACCAGTTTTTTTTTTTTTAGATTGTTAAAATTGATTTCATAAAATTGGTATTGAAAAAAGTATCGTTCAGGAACTGGTATCGATATCGAACATTTTTGAATGATACCCAGCCCTAGTCTTGGCAGGTCATAATGCAAACACAATCGGTTTGCCTTAAGAGAATGTAAACAGGTGGAACAAAAAACCAATGCATGTTTAAATATTGAATATGTGCAATAGGCCTTACAGTGTAAACGCAGCATAAATCTCCTTTAAACAATAATTCTTATGAGCTATAAACTACAAATGTTTTTTCCCTGTAATGATGGAAACTAGTTTATTTTTCAGTAATCCTTGCTCTTCTTTCCCTTCAGTTAACATGCAGGTGCATGCTGAGCAAGCAGACAGCATTCAACGAACAAGCACCTTTACGTCCTCACTCTCTCAAGCAGTGTTATGTTAGGATATCTGCGAGCCGTTTCCTTTGTTTTCCCCATTGAAACCTCCGAACAAACCAATTCACTACACTTAATCAATTTCCCAGCAGTACCCAAGAGAGAGGACATTGTAAGAAAGTGCTCAACACGCTCACACAACAGCAGCTCTAATCGTTAATCTTAAAAATATCTTGAGATTTCGTTCTACTGGTAGCATCAGGTATGAATACATGGGTTCAGTATTAATAAATTACCTTGAAGTATTGCTACAAGATCTACACACAACACATACAGCAATTCAAACTGAAGAACAGAATTCTGCACAAATCTGTCCATAATCCCAGTGGCATGGCCTCCGCCCACAGCAGATTAGGGTCATTAATCCAGGAGAGAGAACCAATCCTCTAATTATACCTCCACAAGTGATGCCCTACAGACTCTGAACCACTCCACGGTACCCACAGTCCATAAACCCCCCTCAGGGACAAACTGACCTATAATGCCATTTCTCAAATTTGCTGATTTTGCCATTTTAAGCAATTTGCGAGAAAGAGAAATGTTCTAGCGCATTAACACATGGAAATTACCCAAGTTGCAGAACGACTGCCAAGTAGGGAACACAACCAGCATTGACATCTGCTCCTTACGATTACTAGAGCAATACTGGGTTTGTGAGCTTCCTGACTGAAATACGAGTCGTATATTGTATGAACTATACATAGGTTAATGCACATTTACCGAGTCATCATGATTATTGTCTGCCACTCAGATTATGGTCAAAAACTACATTTCCTCCTTCATTTGTCCTCGGTGGACATCACACACACACACACACATATTCCCCTTTCACCTGGTTATGTGTGATGTGTTGCAACGTTGGCGAGTGTGCAGAATGTAACTGTGCCCCAATGCCTTCAAGTCCACTGTACTTTCTGCCAAAACTTACATAACACCCGAACTTTGAATTTAACCTATACTCCCCATACCAACAGAAAAGTCTGCTTATATGATAAATATGGAACATTTGTGAGAACTGTTTCCCAGTTAAAACAAACCCACAGTAACAACTGTGGAGTGTACAAGTCACTTGTTCTCACTCTTTAGTTTTGACCTGTTCAGAGATTGTTTTCAATGCTTTGAGTTCTCCAGTGAACCTAATAATGACCACGTGGCTACAGTGAGGGCACGCGCCGCTGCGCCGCTTCACAGGAGGCCAATGATTCAATTGTGAGGACAAGCTGAGATCTCTAAATCCCTCATCAAACTGAAGGAACCGGATGACGGAGGAACGTTCCTTTTCAAACACATGTAAATGACAGACTACAAAGGAAAAGGCGCAAACTGATCATGCGGTGCAAACGACCGTCATTTCACACGTTTGTCTCTCCCGCTGGGGGTTCACGTGAACCTCACCGATGTGCGACATCCGATTCGGTTCATTATACATAGAAATAGAGGACTTTAAACGGTGAGCTTGTTTAAAATTTGATGTGGTGATGGAAGTCCAACACATTTCCGTGAGTCGGTTCTTTCGAACAGTTCGTTCCAAAGAACCGGTTCAAAACGATTTAGCGGCTTTCTTGCGTCATGGCGTTATTACGTAATCACATGGTCCCTATCATCCCGGCGTGGCATATTTTATGCTCTAAAATCCTCCAGTAAATACATTTGCACATACTGCTGTTTAAGTTTGATTAATAAGGGAGCTTATTGTAATTCATATGCCTGAGTTCTGTTTGTTGCAGCCATGATAAATGTAACGTTCATTTACACTAAACGATACTAACATCCGTTTACATCTACAGAGTTTTTGCACGTTTTAATAAAATGCTATTAATTAAAACCAAATCGCTTGTTTGCGTGTTGATATAACGGTTATACAACCAAATCGTAAATATATTTACAGTACGTTTTATTTGTAATATTTCTGCTATTCTGCTATAAAAGCATCTTATTTTTCGACCCGTCAGTCAAATTCTCTTATTATCATATCACTTGGTTCTCTGCTCATTAAGAATCGGTTCAAAGAGTCGGATCTGTTCACTCGAGAACCGCTCGAACCGACTCAGTCCGGTTCACTAAAAGGATGCCTCAAAATAACAAATCGTTCACGACTCGGGCATAGCTAATGTGAATGTGAAAACAACAATATTCAGTGTGCTATTTTACAACTTTATCAACCAAATCAATCACTTCCTATAGTACTCTGCAAAGCTGCACCGCCTAAATACATCCGGATTGATGCTTGTTTGAATTCGTCAGGTTGAATTCTCGTTTCCCTTTCTATAATGTTTAATACATTTTAAAAGTAATTTGTGTGTTTCACTTTGTGTTGCTTCCCACTTATAAGAACATGCTAGACTAGCTTAGCTTTCGCTAACTTACCTTTACTCATTCAAGATATGTCCCACCTCCTCCAAACGTCTCTACCGGAGAATATGTACCCAAAAATAGCTATTCATTGACTCGCCGCCTTTCAAACGCAAGGAAATCTGTCTGTGTTCCCATAAACATGCCCGAATAAGCTTAGTTTAGTTAGCAGTGTGCATCTTTGAACTTCACTTTCCCCCAGACAAACGTGTCATGAGTCATGCCTTCAGGAGGGAGGAGAGTTGCTCACAGGAGCCAAGCATTTTTACTAAATATATTCAAATAATCACGCAATAATGATTGATAAAAGAAAAAGCTTTAGCATTAGTGACTGATTATTCCATTCTATAATAAATGCAAAGGGGAAAGAACGAGGCACTGAGGCAAGTCGTTTGTTTTTCTTCAGCTCAAGGCAGTTATGTTAATAAGTTTGATGTAATGAGAGACAGAAACGGGCAAAAGAAAATCAGGGACTCTAAATACAGCAGGTCTGAACTCAAATAGATCTAGGATTATATGATCTATGTGTTTTATCAGTCCTACGGCTACTGAAGATCCTCCGCTTTAAATTGCTTGAAAATGAAACGTTTTTATTTATATTTTATATGTTAAGCAGTGGTACATCAGTGCTTTAAAGAGGGAATATATGATCAAATAAAAGTATGAATAAAACTATTTTTAATAAGAAAATATATTTACAACGATTAGCTTACCTTTTGCTCAAAAGCCAAAGGTCTTTAGTCTTGTGTATGCTGGAAATCCTCTCACTTTCTTTTGGTATCAGAAGACTACAGTAGTCAGTTCAAACTGGGCATCAGGAACCCTGACAAGAAAAGAGAAAATCAGCCAGTAATCAAAAAAATGTATGAGACTGAATATACATGACAGATCTATGCATTACAAAATAAGGCATTATATAATGGATTGCATCAGCAGAGACGCACGTTGCTATGAAGTGGCTAAATTATAAATAATACCAAAACTGCTACTAGTCTGAACCACATCTTCATCTCGAAACTAAAACTAATAAAAGCATTGCAGATATCTAACAAAAATGTCAGATTTAATCAGACACAACATTAGCCGTAAATGTGGTCTCAGCATTAGGTATTGCATTTATTTCTCTCTTTTGTTTGTTTAAAAAAAAAAAGTCTGTCCTGGCCAATGTCAATAAACCTCATGCAGGGCTTATTTTGTACTCCATAATAATCTGTGTCTGTTACACCGTATCCATGTTTTACACCACATCACCTACACACCATTAGCACAAAATGCTGACAGAGAGAAACCATTTCTTTGTCTTTCTCCCATGCACCCATTCTCCGGGCCTGCTCACTGTCATTCATTCAATCTTCACACACATTCGGACACTCGGATACTCTCATATGATTTCTGTGCGCAACATTCCCCTCCCCCTCCGCTCTCTGACACATTCCAAAGGTCAAAGTCACTGGAGGGGTTTGAAGGACAGGCACGGGAACTCCAAAAGATCTGTGTGTGTGTGACAGCAAATACATGTGAAGAAAAATGTGCTTCACAGCTGAGAGACAATTTAGCAAGTTCAAAGTAAGAATGAAAGAGATATGGGCAACTGCAAAATTCTTACTTAAAATAAACGTTAACGGAAATCTTTTTTTTTTGTATTTTATTTTATTTCAACTAGTTGTTATAGCAACACTTCTCATTTCATTTAGTTCAACTTGATATACTAAAACAAACTAAAATTGAATCAAAAATTGATATAGACATTTAAAAATAATATTAAAACTGAAAAAAAAATTACAGCAAAATTACTAAAACTTAAACTAAAATTAAAAGTAAAAATAAAAAACTAATTCAAAATAGTAATAAAAACTTAGGCTACATTTATCATTTCATTTGTGATGTGCTAAAATAACTAACACTGAAACAAAAAATTATAAATATATAGACATATTTAAAAATATATATTTATATAACAAATAACAACAAAAAATTACCAAAACCTTAATTAAAATTAAAATAAAATGGAAAATATAAAAATTAATCCAAAATATTAATAAAACAAAAAAAACTTAATGATACTAAAACAATACTGAGCAAAATAAATAATTTATTATTAACAAGATTAACAACAATCACACAAAAAGGTATTATGTATCTTGTTCAGATATTAAATGTACATTGATAAACTATCCCAGGGACTTTGGTGCAGTTAGCTGATTTCAGATATAACTTTAAAGGGTGACAATGAGAGAAACATGCAAATAAACTAAGTTGGTAGAGCTTTTTTTAACATTTAACATTATATTTTGAGACAAAAGTCAGGTTGAAGCAGCCCAAATACTCAACAATAAATCTGATCTTTATGTAACTCTATTCTCCTTGTAAGTTACCTGCTATGAAGCGTATAGGTGTAACAAACAGCACTGAATAATGTTGTTTAAAAGAACTTAGTGTCTGTCACATTTTTTAATGTCCAAAAGTGAAACTGTTGTTTTAGACTTCAGTGCTGCAGTTGTTCTGTAACATTAGTTAAAGATTTCTACTTGTCTTTTTATATCACTTTAGGTTACGGATTTATTTTTTGAGGTACACTAGGAACAGCTCTACTTCAGAATGCTAGTTGTGTTTGGTGACATTGGTCCTATTCTTAAACTAGTCACAGTAGTCTGTATTGTCGTCAGTTGCTGCTTTGTGTAAAATTAAAGCATAGTAGCAGTGATCAACTGATTTCTAATCTAAAGTTTACTGTGTAAATCTGATACTCAGCAGAGAAATCTGAGACAAGTAGCACGTTAGCCTTTGAACTTCGACTACAGTATGCATGCATTACAACTGTCGAGCAAAGACTGTCAGAGCAGACCTCAAAAGGTGACCTTGTACACCGAGCCTTGACAATTGAAAGGTTAATTGCTAAACTGGATTACAACTTCTTAAGAACAGAGATACCCAATCACGTCCAAGAGTGGCCTAGTGGTCACCAACACTTCAAAGACAGTTTCTATAAATTATTTATACACGGCCATTAGAAAAATACTTTTTTTAATCACAAATGTAACCTACATAGACTTATATGTAACCATTTTTATAATAAATACCTGCAATAATGCTTGACACAGTTTTTGTGAAAACTATTCACCCTTGACCTTTTGAACTCTGGTGAAACCAGTTACGACTGAGTTTTAAACACGACCAAAAAAAAACCCCCATAAAACGGTAACCTTGTCTTTCATTATCAGTGATTTAAAAATGCTGACTAAAAAATAAAAGCTAACCATTATGTATTTCTCAGTTTTTGCTATATTATTAATAATAATACTCATTTATAAAGACATTTACATGAAACTGTATGACGCAAAAAAACTTTTTTCAGTTTTTACACACATGCTAGTGTATGCGGTGTGAATTTTGTTATCAGCACAGTACCTGCATACTGTACATGTACAGCCCAATTTTTCCAAAGTATACTATGTAAGCTAGGGTAGGCATATGCGTGATACAAATTTTGTCAACAGCATAATATATGCGTACTGTATACCTACAGCACGTTTTTTTCTAACCGCCCAGTACAAAAACTGGACGAGGATGAAATTTTTAGTGCATATGTCCACCGCTTGTGTTTGCAATTTGCAGTATACTTTTCGAATGCATACTTGTATATGTTCGACTGTGCCGAAGTAGCGTAAAAAGTATACCGTGGAATTTATACTGACAACTAGTGGCAGGATGCAGAATCACAAAGATTTCAGTTACTAGAAATGCAATCATCTTTGCAATAAACCCTAATTAATTTAAGGCTAGTCACGTGATTTCAACATGTCTGCCCCATGAAGGCAACTGAATCCATGTAAAACAATCGGCTTTTATTGACATGACTGGAGTCTATTTCTTGTCAGAGTACGTCATTTTTAACTTTGTGTGTTAAACTTTTTAATGAGGTAAACAATTTAGTACGTGAAGTGTTAAGTACGGCTTTTGATTACATTTGACAACATAACCCCTGTCACTGTCTACTTCAATGTGTGCACACAGATTTAAAATAGCCAAATTAAATTACTACCTTCTTGTACCAACTGCATTATGTCAGTGACGACGTGAAATGCCTCAAATACAAGAATGCAAAGCAGATGTGTCGCGCCTGATGTAGTTTGTTTCCAGACTGAAGGGCTGTCCTGGAAATGCGACATGACTCGAGTACAAGAGTCCGAGGTAAAATCTTACGCGCTGATACAGTGTATGAGCTGCTAGGGGACAACTCGATCAAGGTCAGCGTGCTGCAAAGTGTTACTGCGGACTTTTCCCCATTTTTAACGCAGTAAAGGCGCATAATACTCATTTATATGCAACGAATAAGCTAGAGTCTGCGAATTTAAATGTTAGGCACTAAATCAAATCTGCCAAGACGTGTTCTGGCGCTGTTAGTAGTCCTACAATCAAACTATCTCTACACACCGACCTATTTACAGTGTAAAGTTTTTACTGCTGAGCGTAACATTGGGAGTATTGGTAGCGACAGCGGACATTTGCCAGTGATAGACGGTATGACACCAGAATCACGATTATCAAGCATTACATTGTTTACACTCACACAACATAAAGCATTGCGTTGCTGGGAGCCGGTTGGATAAATACTTACCAGTATTTCAGAGAGCATTTCTGGTGCCTCGAAGCCAACCAAAGAAACTCTTGAGCAAACACTAAATCCGATATTTACATATGCACTAGCTATCACATATATTACAGTACTGTGTCTTGTCCTACACGCCGATTTAAAGAGCAGATGCTCTGCCTATTTGTTAAAGGGGCTACCTTAGCAATTCTGGTGCTCTATTAAGTACGATACGCTATAATTTGTAGACATAAAATCAATGCAACTACTCGATATTTTGAATGAATGGCGGCGCGAGTGCAGACGCGTATGTTTAATCCGTGTTTGCTTCGCTCTTCCCTGGACTAGTTCCCCATATTGCTGTTTCGGTTGTCACTGGAAGCCTGGATCCTGTCTTCCGCTAATACAGCTGAGATCCCGGTTACGTATATCCTCGTCTTTCTCCTCCCTCTCTGCTCTTGCGTCGACTGTTTCTCCTTTACGTCCGCTCACGAGTCCTCGCGCCTCCGTCACAAGAGGCAGCAGAGCTTTAAACAATAAAGAGAAATTGACCTACTGTATGTGTGACTCACGAGTTTACACACTTTTGAGTTACCCGATATTTACATATGCACTAGCTATCACATATATTACAGTACTGTGTCTTGTCCTACACGCCGATTTAAAGAGCAGATGCTCTGCCTATTTGTTAAAGGGGCTACCTTAGCAATTCTGGTGCTCTATTAAGTACGATACGCTATAATTTGTAGACATAAAATCAATGCAGCTACTCGATATTTTGAATGAATGGCGGCGCGAGTGCAGACGCGTATGTTTAATCCGTGTTTGCTTCGCTCTTCCCTGGACTAGTTCCCCATATTGCTGTTTCGGTTGTCACTGGAAGCCTGGATCCTGTCTTCCGCTAATACAGCTGAGATCCCGGTTACGTATATCCTCGTCTTTCTCCTCCCTCTCTGCTCTTGCGTCGACTGTTTCTCCTTTACGTCCGCTCACGAGTCCTCGCGCCTCCGTCACAAGAGGCAGCAGAGCTTTAAACAATAAAGAGAAATTGACCTACTGTATGTGTGACTCACGAGTTTACACACTTTTGAGTTATCATCCGAAGCCTTTATTCAGATGTCTTACATCTCGAGCTATTTTGGGGACTGTGTGAGGGGTAAACCGTAAACGTAACGCGCGTGGTGTAAAACAAAGCCATTTAATAACTGCCATGATTCGTGACTACGTAAAATAATTCGGCCTACGCACAGGGTTTTTCCAAAGCTGTAGCGAAACAACGCTGCATCTCGTCCTGAACTGTAACGCTCGTCTAATGTTACGCAGTATTGCGTAGGCTAATCAGTAAAAACATTTGACACGTTTTCCAAGGATAAGTGCGATTTAATGCCAACCGTGAATTTAATTATTCTGACAGCTTTTATGAACGAACTCCGTTTAAGTCATTCGCGTGCATGTGCAGTGTAAAAATGTTCATGAGTATAAGGGAACATAATAATAATCCATGTTAAAATGAACGAATTCTACTATAAATCCTGTGAATTGGTTAACGGACTTTTCCATATGTGGAGCCAAATTATATGTAACGGGACAGTAAACACAGTAAAAACATACTGTAAAAAAAATCTTATAGTTTACAGTGAAAAACGTAAACTGACGTTCCCAGAAGTTTCTGCGTGACGCATCACCTTTGGGTATGTTTCTTATTTTGTTATCTGTTATGTAAACCAGGCTGCTTAATGTTACATTTTATTTCATGTTTACGGCCGTTTTAGTGTTACGTGTATCTGGAAGTCTTTTGTAATGTATGTTTATTACTCATTGTTCGCAGAAAAATTCATTTTAATATCATCACGTGGCCTTTTGTTTTAGCCTACTAGGCTACTTGTTTTAGAAGAGCTCCGGTTATATTATCAGATGATGACATAAGCTAAACTATACTGTGTGGTCCAAATACGTCCCGTTCAGAAAAACCGCGACAGAATGCGTTTGTCCCAGAGAAGCTTAAACGGCGGGCCTGTAAATCAAGCATCGCTTTAGATGGCATGGAAAATGTCAGTCTGCTCGGTCTTGTGACACTGACTGACCCAACTCGCTGCTCTAGGCCTCCCGTAGTCAGCTGGTTCATACAACCGTTTTGGGCTGCGAGCCAGCGGCGCAGAGTTCAGTGACTGCGGAGAGAGGAAAGGAGAGACTACAATCCGTGTAACCTGATCACAGCACAGGGCTGAGAGACAGAGAGCGTTGCGTCTCAATGCCGCGCAATGCTGTAACGGAAAAGATTCCCGTGTTAAGGAAATGATTAGGCTATAGTGGTCTATTTTAGGAATGCATGTCAGACAGCGTGACTGAAACCTGCTGTCCGTTTTGTAAAAATAAAAAAATAATCAGACATTCCCAAGAACACTAATAAGGACAAAATGCATGCACGAGTGCTGGGCTTGTGTGGAAGCAAGGGCATGCTGCATGAAAAAGGATTAAAAAAGGAACAGGAAGCGCTAGTGTTCCCGTTGTCATTGAGAACGCACGCGGCCTTGAATTCAAGGTCATCCCCGACGCAGCCTACGCTGCATTTCAGCCGAGCTGCATTCTGTCTGATGCCCTTCACACAGAGTTCCTTTGCGGCACGTTTCCTCACATGCCCTCATTTGAACGGTTCTGTCACGGTTTGGTAGATGCTTTACAACTTTTAAAGAGCATCATGAGATCTTTTCCGACGGAGGCTTTTGTGTAAATTTGGTTTATGGCTCTACCACAAAAGGTCACACCTCGGTGCTCTGGAATGCTGATAGAGGTCATGACCCCAGGAACAGGTGGGAACAACTCCACAAACACTAATAGCCTCAAAAAGACAACAGCTGGGAGGTGAAGGCTATGCAGTAAGAAGACACTGAATCATTCTCATGCTAAACAACATATACACGACATCTTTCTCTTTTTAGCAAACTCCCAATGAAACGCACACAAGTTCATGTGTCCTATCAGACTAGGGGACTGCAAATAAACCATTAGCCCAATTCATCTCATGCAAACAATGCGCTGGTTTAACTCCCACAGATACTGATAAAACCGGCTATTTTAAACATGAGAGGCACTTACTTGAGGTAATTAATAAATAACCTTTTGCAGTTGCAGTCTATTTATGGGAACAAGGGTTGTAGGTATGAAGTGAGTCATAAAAGAATATAATTTATAATAGGCTACATAACTTTATGATGGCACGCGTATAGGCTACTGTAATATAATATGTTTGTGATTACAAACCCATCTCGATTTGAATTCAACACAAAACATTTTTCATATTCGTTTAGTATAGATTAAAGTGGCCTATAATGAAATACTTATGAAAAAAAAGCGAATGGTGTAATTGCATCACAGTGGACGCACCAGACGCACCGCAGCGCCATCTAGCGGTGATGTTATTATGCTGCCGATAAGTGGATTGTGCCAGTCTGACGTCTTTGTACAGAGTGTCCTCGAGCACAAGGTCATATGTTTCCGTTCACGAAAGTTGAGACATCCGAGCATGTGGCCCAGTTTAAGCTCCTATAGTGAAGCAACAATGCGATAACAGTGTGCGGTGATGCCAAGATAATCAGTGTGAAACACAAAATGCAAAGAATAACGCAATAACGAGTGAAAAACTCGTGGTGTTACACATTTTCATTTGCTTATCACAAGGTTGTCAAATTATTTTGTAATTTTCATGGTGCAACTTTAGGTGATTGAAATATTTATGATGTCAGATAGCCTAATAGCATAGCCTACTTCATGTTTGTGTTTATTCTTGGATTTATTGCAGGTAAGAGGAATTTTATAACAGCCCCATTTCTGTTGCTGTTCGTCAAAATACAATAGTAAAGTCACTTTAATTCTCCCTCTGCACATTTAAAAGGCAGAACATCATAATGACAATATTTATAGAGTTTAAAGGGTAGACTGTCTGGCTGTTTCTGAGGGTTCAGGAGGGACTGATGGTTTCCTCTACAGTTCAGTGAGGTTATGTGTATAGTTGAAGTGAATGGGGACTACAGTTTTAACAGAGTTATTTGCAGTGAAGTCTTATTTCAGCACTTCCCAGGGTTTTAAGGTAAGCTTTCAGCACAGGATTATGGCAGCCTCAACCTCTGAGTCAGATTACATTTGTTTCCTTCACAGTATCGCAAGATGTTTCAGCTGCCATTCATAATGCAAGTTTTTTGTTTGATTGTTCGTTTTGAATGACACCTGTTTCATGTTCTGTTTCTCTCTGTCCACAAAAGCGCAGTGTGTATTCATTTCAGAGGCCATGTTAAGGTAAAAGATGATCAAAATAATCCTATTTTTCTAGATGAATTAAAAAAGATGACGAACATGCATTATAAACCAATTTATCAACACTGTCTTTTAAAGTCTTTTATGCAGCAGTATTAACTGATGGTGTGAACTATAACTTTTATTTGAAAAATAAAAGAAAACTGTGCAAGTTACACACATTGAATGGCACACAAACAGTTTCTGTTTAGTAAATTTGTCTGTATCTATTATTTTAGCTGTCTATAATCTGCATATTGGTTTTGAAACATTCTGTGTAGATTAACTAGCGTTTATATGTAAATGCGAGCAATGTAAATGAAGTAATAATTCTCAGAGACTCTGATGAGCATTAACTGACTCATGATAAACAAGTTATATTATTACGCTACCGATTTTATGATATCATTTATATTATTACACTACACTGCTTTGATTTTTCATGTTTTTGAACAAAGTCATATGGTTTGCAAATGTTCTGCATTTATTTGATCAAAAATACAGTAAAACAGTAATATTGTTGAAATTATTACAATGTTCAATAATATGTTTATGTAATATGTGTGATGGTAAAGCTGAATTTTCAGCAGCCATTACTCTTCAGTGTCACATTCTTCAGAAATCATTCTAATATGCTCATTTGATGCTCAAGAAACATTTCTTATTATTATCAATGTGGAAAACAGTTGTGCTTCTTAATATTTTTGTGGAAACTAGGATATTTTTTCTCTTAATTCTTTGATAATTAATTAGATGATTCTATGTCACTTTTGATCAATTTAATGCTTCCTTGCTGGATAAAAGTATTTATTTCTTTAAAAAAAAATCTGACTGACCCCAAACCTTTTAGTAATGAACTCTTACCACTTATTTAGACATTTAGTGACATGGGCATTTCGTTGTCATGTCTAATGTTGCTGTTTTAGTCTAATTCTAAAACAAATGAAAATGCAGTCTTATTTATAGTGGGTGAGGCCGACGTAACCTTATGCTGGAGGCTTATCAGATCTTTTCAAGTGGTCTGTGTTGATTTTAACCTTAACCCCAATGCTGGACACTCCCAGTTATCTTCTATATAAGAAAGGCTTCACCTCAGCTCTCTCACAGTTCCACTCTCAGGTAAAAATTGTTTTGAAACACACTGAGGGAAAATGGATTGTGTATTGCTTTTCTCCATCTCGGCTGTGCTGCTAGGTCTCTCTCAAGCTCTTCCTGCTACAGTAAGAGCTGCAGCTCCCAGAGTTGAGCATCCTTCACTCATTCGCTCGCACTCACTCACTCTGTATATCTGCTCTTTCCACAGGTGCTGCCCACTGATCAAGGTGAGTTTCTATTCAGCCCTGATGTGTTCTTCAGCTCAGGTAGACCAGTGGGGCTTAACCCCGATAAAAGAGATTCTTGCAGCTCTCTGGTGATGGTCAGAAATATGGGCGACAGATGCTAGTTATGGGAAGATCTCTCTTATTCATTTGAGTGGCATTCCCCAAACACGTCCACCTACACAATCTTGATCATATTCCAAAATACTAAATCACTATAATGCAGCCAAAGATAATTTATGAGGAAAATAAATGATTACTTTATCTTCAGAGTCTGTCGTTCAATAATGAGACAAACACAATGAACAAATTGTTCATGAATGACCTGTCACTAACTTAATGTTTGGGTCCCCATGCAGTACCAGGATTAAGAACCACTAATTTAGACCAATAAAATACAGAAAAATATAGAAAATATGGTTTAATATTGCCATTATTTGTTCAGATATCCTGTTTGAGAAGCATGATGATATGGATATTTTCTCAAGAATTCTGGAGGCAAACAAAGGTAATAGTTATTTACTACTTTACTACTCGACTATAATAATGTTAGGCATTTTTTATGCTTTTTACTTATTATATTAATATGTAAATATACTAAATTGTATTAAATTAAATTATTAAATATATTTAATAAAATGGTTAATTTGTAACTTTATAATTCATAGTTTATATAAACTATAAAAAATGGTATAGGTTAATAGTAATTAAAATGTTAACTAAGTCATATTTTTTATATTGTTTATAGTTTGTACATGATATTTCACAGTTAAAACACATGTATGTCTATTTAGATATATTAATCATGATGTTTGCTTGCAGTTGATTATTTAACAGTAGTTTTAACATTTCTCTAAGCAATTAAATAATTGAAAAGATTCTGACTCTTTTTGTTTTGATGATTCAGAGATCAGTGACATGCTTCTGGAGGGAGATATGGCCTTTCCCAAAACAAGGAATGCCATGAAATGCTTGAATGACTACTGCAAATGGCCAAAATCCCCATCTGGACAGGTTGAAGTGCCATACACCATTGCTTCTGACTTCTGTGAGTGACGATAAATTCACTTTTATGTAAATCTGCATCAAAACTCAATAACATACATCATTTTTTTTTGTGTGTGTTTTTGATAGATGATGATGAGAAGGCAGTGATTGAAAATGCAATGAAGAGCATCACTGCAAAAACCTGCGTCTGTTTTGTGTTGCGAAAGAATCAAGTGGACTACATCAGCATTGAGAATCTACTAGGGTGAGCTTGACCACAGCTGAATAATGAATATACTCATAAACAAATATACCTGCATAACATTAAAAAGTTTAGGGTTACTGAGATTTTTTGTTGTGATTAAGAAATTAATACTTTTATTCAGCAAGGATGCATTAAATTGATTAAAAGTGACAGTAAAGGCATTTAGAATATTATACAGATTTCTGTTTTACTGTTCATCAAAGAATTCTGAAAAATGTATCACCATTTTCACAAAAGTATTAAGCAGCACTATTGTTTTCAACATTAATAATAATAATAATAATAAATGTTTCTTGAGCAGCAAATCAGCATATTACAATGATTTCTCAATGATCACGTGACACTAAAGACTGGAGTAATGCTGCTGAATATTCAGCTTTGCCATCACAGAACAAATTTACATTATAAAATATATTTAAAATAGAAAACAGTTATTTTAAATTGTAATAATACATCACAACATTGCTGATTTTATTGTATGTTTGATTATTTCAAATTCAATTCTTTCTTTCAAAAACATTGAAAAAAGTTAAAGGGGTCATATGATGTTGCTAAAAAGAACATTATTTTGTGTATTTGGTGTAATGAAATGTGTTTATGCGGTTTAAAGTTAAAAAAACACATTATTTTCCACATAATGTACATTATTTTTTCTCCTCTATGCCCCGCCTTTCTGAAACGCATCGATTTTTACAAAGCTCATCGGTCTGAAAAGTGAGGTGTGCTCTGATTGGCCAGCTATCCAGTGCGTTGTGATTGGCCAAATACCTCAAGCGTGTGACGGAAATGTTACGCCCCTTACCATACTGTGATGCCCTGTCCGGCCAGAGCGACGAGACAAAAACATTAAAACCCATTATAAACGAGGCATTTGCTGCAACCAGTGGGGACATAATTACAAATTATAATGAGCTTTCACAATGAAACACAGCATCACACACAGCGGCTAGAGTGAGGAACGGCCGGCGGATTTGACGAAGGAGCGGCCGGTGGGCTTGCGGCAACCATGTGTGACGACTTGGGTTGGACTCCGCTTCGTCCACGGTGAAAGCTGATCCGGTGATCCACAGCACAAAGTTAATGTATTTCCTCAGCGACCAGCACGGATCAGCTCTAGGCATGATGAAGCGGATATCGTCCTCTTTTGGAAGGCCAAACAAAGTAGTTTAATTTCACAATGAAACACACAGCGCCTACACGACATGGCGGCGGCAGCAACAATACTACAGCGAGAATAAAAGTTACGCCTTCTTTCTTTGCGAGAACATTTTTTAGGTAGGAATAAAGATATTCTTTTATAAAGAATATCTCTTTGGATTTGAGACTTTAGTCTTTGCAACTTTACAGATCTTCTTTATGCACCAAGAGCTTGTAACACTCCAAAGAGAAAGGAAAAATTTAAATCGCATCATATGAACCCTTTAACTTTTGAACTCTAGTGTAGGCCTACATTTGAGTTTACACATCAGTACACTGTAATTTGCAGGTGATTTTGTGAATTTCAGTTCTTTGAATATATATCTTTTTTTACAGCTGCTCGTCTGCTGTAGGGAGATCTGGAGGTAAACAGCAGTTGTCTCTGTCTGTGGATGGCTGTGTTTCTCACGGGATCATTGAGCATGAGCTCCTCCATTCTCTGGGGTTCCACCACGAACACACCAGGAGCGACAGAGACCAGTACGTCCAGATCAACTGGCAGAATATTCCACAAGGTCAGAGGATGTGTGCGTGTGAATGTGGAAAAATCTCAAATACTAGAGGTGTTTTAAAAAACAATCTTTTTATTTTATCGTAATGAAAACCTCAGTACCATTACGCCTTCTTTCTTTGCGAGAACATTTTTTAGGTAGGAATAAAGATATTCTTTTATAAAGAATATCTCTTTGGATTTGAGACTTTAGTCTTTGCAACTTTACAGATCTTCTTTATGCACCAAGAGCTTGTAACACTCCAAAGAGAAAGGAAAAATTTAAATCGCATCATATGAACCCTTTAACTTTTGAACTCTAGTGTAGGCCTACATTTGAGTTTACACATCAGTACACTGTAATTTGCAGGTGATTTTGTGAATTTCAGTTCTTTGAATATATATCTTTTTTTACAGCTGCTCGTCTGCTGTAGGGAGATCTGGAGGTAAACAGCAGTTGTCTCTGTCTGTGGATGGCTGTGTTTCTCACGGGATCATTGAGCATGAGCTCCTCCATTCTCTGGGGTTCCACCACGAACACACCAGGAGCGACAGAGACCAGTACGTCCAGATCAACTGGCAGAATATTCCACAAGGTCAGAGGATGTGTGCGTGTGAATGTGGAAAAATCTCAAATACTAGAGGTGTTTTAAAAAACAATCTTTTTATTTTATCGTAATGAAAACCTCAGTACCAATGAACACTCATTTGCCCTTGCACAGCATCTGCATACAACTTTCAGAAGAAGGACACAAATAATCTGAATACCCCTTATGACTACAGCTCTATCATGCATTATGGAAGGTAAAACTTCACCCATATTACTTTTGAAATCATGCTTCAGTACAGATATATAAAGTACATCCTCACGGCACTCTCGTTCTCCATCTGTAGGACTGCCTTCGCCATACAGTATGGCAAGGAAACAATCACTCCGATTCCTAACCCTTCAGTGCAGATTGGACAGAGAAAGGAAATGTCTAACATTGATATTCAGAGGATCAACAAGCTCTATGAGTGTGGTGAGCACATTACACACATATAGTCTTATTTTAAATAGCATTTTGGACAGTAATGACTTTACGAAAGTACTACAGTTCTGATCAAATCAAAGTAAAATGATTTTTTTATACAGATCTTTAAAATGAACACTGAAGATCAAACCCCAGTGAAATACAGACTGTGACAAAATAAAAGGATTACGGTACTGTATAACCAAAGTAAATTTTTCCTTCCTCCTTTGACTGTAACTTGACCACATACATGTAATGGACTGACTGCAGTGCTGAATTGCAATATACCTTGTTACAATTGAGTCCTGATGTGGTTACGTGTTAGTTCCTAGCAGGGTTGAACTTCTCGAGTTACTTAATAAGTTAAGGGAAAAAACACACACCACACTCACGAGCCGTGTGAACGCAGATTACCTGTTAGAGATGAATCTACACATTATGAATGCCTGTTTCTGCCTCAAAGTAAAAAAACTAGCAAGTATGAAAAAAAGACTTTCATTTGTGATATGTAATGTCACAGTTACGAGAAATTAGCAATTCAAAGACAATGAGATTTAAAATCAAAATTACGTGATACATGGCAAAATAAAGGGACAATTGTGTAATATTAAAAGTTAAATAAAGAAATAAAGAAATAAAGTTGCAATTATGAGAAATAAAGGTCTTTTTAGGTCATTTATGAAAAATAGTTACATTGTCAGACAAAGTGTCAATTGTAAGATATAAAGATGAAATCATGCTAAATTATGAGAACAAGTCACAATTTTGATAAATAAATTTGCAGCTCTGAAAAAATTAAGTTGCAATACTAAGAAATAAACTTCCAATTACAAGACAAAGTAGCAACTGAGGGATTTAGTCAGAATTATAGGATATATGACAATTTTGAGATAGGAAGCCGTAATTACAGGGAATAATGTTGCAATTACAAGAAAAAGTGGCAACTGCAGAGGATTAAAAGTCACAATTATGAGAAATATTCATATTGTGAGATATGAAGTGTCGTTTGCTATATATAAATGTGCAAGAATGAGAAATCATGAGAGAAAGTAACAATTACTAAAAGTGAAATTACAACTGTGAGGCGTAAAATCGTAGTCATGAGAAATGAAGACGCAATTACCAGTACCTCTTTTTTTACTTGAAGCAGGAACCGGAGTTTGATTAACTCAAGCAGTAAACATCAGTTGAGTTGGATTAGTAACATTAGTATCAAGGTGTCATTCCTTTATTATTTTGATGTTAGGAAAGAAGCGAAAGACACACAGAATGAAACATTAATTGATGGTCAGTGTATCCATAAACAAGTGAGCCAGTCATGTACAGTGAACGCCCAGTAGATGGCACTAAGTGTCTGATCACCTTGGCCTTCCTGCACATCAGGCCAATAAAAGTTCTCACTCATGCTGAGGGGTCCCAGATTTGACCACACCTGATTCTTCTCCCGCAACCCCCTTTCACTTTAGGCACATGGATCGTTTCTTATTTCGTCCCAGTAAAATCTGAGAATAATGCCAGGTGCCTTCCCAGTGGAGCACATCATATCCTAAAGCTAGCAAAGTTGCAAAACTATATTCCAAAGAGGCTTTTCTGAGGAGCTACAAACCCCATGAACACCCTGACACTCACAGCTTTGGCGTAGGTGGATCTTTCTGCCTAATGTCTCCATTTGGCGCTTTATTCTCTGGTTCGTTTGGACTGGTTTTGGGGGTCTTGGGTTTCTGTTGATCCCTTCTCAAGTGTCTTCTTTGACGTCTCCTTTTGGGCCTGTCTGTAGAAGCTGGGTTCGGTTCTGGTACATCCAGCAGGGGGTCCAGGTGAATCTTCCCACTCACTGCATCTGAAGACTCGTCGATGTATGCAAGATTTTCCCCAAAGTAATCCAAGGGCTGAGAGAGGATGGGATCTTTGGGCATGGTGTGGAGTTTTTCCTCTTTCTCTAAATCTTTGCCCTTGTCGCTACCCCCTCCCTCCGGGACACGTTCTGTCTGGGTGACCTCCGATTCGGACTCAGAGCTGCTTTCTGACTCATCTGATGAACCTGAGTAGGAGCCAGATTCAGATTCATTCTCCTCTTTTCCGTCCTCTCCGGTTCTACCCTGACTGCCATTGTGTCTGTGGCGCCTGTGACGCCGCTTTCGCCTGGTACGCTTGAAAGGATCTTCAAATTTTCCGGACATGTGGAAATCCACAGACATGTTCTGGATGTTCTGAGTAAAGTCTGAGGCATGTGCTCTCAACCCCTCCATCTGAGAGCAGAAAGTAGGGCAGGAGAAATGGGAAGGCTTTAGAGTTATGGAGAGATTTGTATGTCACCATGAACAGAATGATTGAAATTTGATACAGATTTTAGGTTAATAGGAGTTGTGGTTGATGAATTGCAGGTATAAGAAAAATGGAAGGAAGGTTATCATGAAATATAGAAGGGGCGGGAATTGAGAGAGAAGTTAAAAATCCCATTTGAGTTGCAGTGTTGAGTTTGACCAGGGAGTCTGACCAGGCACTGACCTTATTCATAAACTCCATAAGACATTTGATTATAAAAAAATTAATTAGACATCCTAATTTAATCATTGGCCTACCTCAGCTCGGGTTTTTTTGATAAGAACCAGGATCCAGTTCCCAATCATGGAAAGAATGGACACAAAGTAGGCCAATCCAAACAAAATCCAGAACCACACCAGAGGCTTGTACCAATGATCTTGACCTGAATCACCGCTATCACCTGATGAGGCAAGAAATGCACAAAACACATAAAGAGAAATTTATTCAAATTAAAGTTACAGTTCACCCAAAAATGAAAGTTCTGTCATCATTTACTCACCCTCATGTGGTTCCAAAATTGTTTGACTTTAGTTCTTCTGTCGAACACAAAAGATATTCGATGTTACATTTGTTTTTGTCCATATGATGAAAGTCAACGGGACCCATAGTTTTCAAGCTCCAAGAAGGGCATAAATGTAGCATTAAATTAGTTCAGTTTAAGCCTTTATTCACTGTGAAATGAAATGAAAACATTCATGCATAGAAAGAGAAAAATGGTGAGACAAACCTCAAAAGTTAGGACAAGAACCAATAAGGTTTTACAGCATTTGACGTTTGAGGTTTGAGTCGGCATATTGGTTGTAGTCTGTATATGTGTGTTGATCAAGGTTTTGATTTGATTTGCAAGTGAATAAAAGCTTATTTTGATCTATTCATCATACAAAATGATAATCTGGATACAGATATCTTGGAATATACCAGTCAAGTTGTATGGGTTAAAGGGATAGTTCACCCTCATGTCGTTCCAAACCCGTAAGACCTTCGTTCATCTTTGGAACACAAATTTATATATTTTTGATTAAATCTGAGAGCTTTCTGACCCTTCATAGACAGCATTGCAACTGACATGTTCAAGGCCCAGAAAGGTATCAAGGACATCATTAAAATAGTACATGTGATCTGTGTGTGGTTCAACTGTAATTTTATGAAGCTACGAGAATACTTTTTGTGTGCAAAGAAAACAAAAATAATGACTTTATTCAACAATTTCTTCTCTTCCGTGTCAGTCTATGCTGCACATCCATGAGAGTACCATGACACATGTGTTTGGTGCTGCTGATGCAGGAGTCGGCGTTCTGGCGTAGAACACTTTGTTTACAAGCAGAGGAATGCACACACATGTGTTATAGTACTGTTGTGAACGTGTCGAAGACTTACAAGAAAGAGAAAAAATTGTTAAATAAAGTTTTTTTCTTCTTTGCACACAAAAAGTATTCTCGTAGCTTCATAAAATTAAGGTTGAACCACTGATGTCACATGGACTATTTTAACAATGTCCTTACTACCTTTCTATGCCTTGAACATGTCAGTTGCATTGCTGTCTACTCAGGGTCAGAAAGCCCTCGGATTTCATCAAAAATATCATAATTTGTGTTCCAAAGATGAACAAAGGTCTTATGGGTTTGGAACCACATGAGGGTGAGTAATTAATGACAGAAAAAAAATGTTTGGGTGAACTATCCTTTTAATTGAACGCTACCATTGTGTGCTTTTTTTGTTTTTTTGCCGAATGTTTTTGGATCCATTTACTTTCGTATTATGTACAACAGCTGAAATATTCTTCAGAATTTTTGTTTTGTGTTCCGCATAAGTCATACACGTTTGGAATAACATGAGGGTGAGTGGATGATGACAGATTTTTGGGTGAACTATTCCTTTAAGTGTGTTTCTTGGTAAGGTATTTAGCATTGCAAGTCACTTTGTAGTTTCAGTTCTGGCAACCCAAACCAAAATGGTCCCACCACGAAGCCCACCACAAGATGACTGCAGTGGTTTGTTTTTTAATGTTACATTTCATGGAAGAACAAGCCAAGGTTAAATGAGGTCTTCGCTGAGGGTTAACATCTTGAGCAAGAAGACAAGAGACAAGACAGATGCTTACAGGTTTAAATCTCAGTTTCAATCAATTTGATCTCGAAATAAAATGCAAGCTATTTATTAAAATGTTGCAAGTGATGAAACATTTCAAGATTTCACCCAGTGGTACCTGCAACATAGTCTCCAAAGCCCACTGTTGTGAGGGTGATGACCACAAAGTAGGCGGATTCTAGCAGAGACCAATCTTCAACCTTCTGGAAGACTAAAATTGGCACAAAGATGAACAGAACACAGCCCAGCAGGATGGACAGCACAGCGGTGATGACACGCACGATGGTTGGGCTCACCTTCCACTTCTGAATGGAGAAGATAAAGAAAACTGAAGAAAATTAAATGAAACTTTGAAATTAATTGAAATGAAACTTTGTGACAAAGGTTTACAGCACCTTGATGTGTAAGAGCCATGAAAGACAATTTATAGAAAAACTACAATGATATTGATTAATGATTGTCTTGTGAGGTTATGTTTGTCTTCATCATAATTTTTTACCCATAAAAGAGCTTCAACTTTAGCAGTGGCGTTCCTCAGTGACGTCCCCAGACGGTCTCCTACGGCACCCAACAGAAATCCAAACAAGGGAATGCCCACCACTGTATAACAGATACAGAAGAACTGACCCCACGGTGTCTTTGGAGAGATGTTTCCATAACCTAGACCACAGACAAATACTTGCAGTGATCTGATGGCAGATATTTTTAAACATCTCACAGTGCCAATGATCCTCAGAATGCAGAGACCAGGCCAGGCTCTAGCTTTAACATGCAGGTGTGTTCAGCCGGTGATATGGGAGTCCCATACCGATTGTGGTGACAATGGTGCCACAGAAGAAGAAAGCGCTGGCCAGGTCCCAACTGGTACTGAATGTGGCATTGCTGTTGGGGTCAACTCCAACACTGATAGCCTCTACCACCTTCTGTATAGAGACAATGGAGTATAGGGAAAAAAATTAGATATTAAACACAGGTTGACTTAACATGACAACTGATACAAGTCAATGCTGCAAGGCAGTAAAATGAAAGTTTTCTTAAAGGTGCAGTATGTAATATTGACAGTTAGTGGTTGAAATGGGTATGGTGGTCCAAATTCAAAATATGGTGCTCTCACACTACACAATACACATCATGTTCTCACAGTGAAAAATACATTGTGGGGCAAAGAGGACACTAACAACACACAGACAGACAAGACAGAGCAGGTTACTTGTGCTATGAAACAATCTTAGCTTTCAAATTTGGTCATTTTTTAATGAAATTCAAACAATAAATATCATTTTATGGCTCTTTAATGTGTTTTGACAGATCGCTGTAGCACCAGAGTTTAAGCGGCACGTGAACCGGTCATCTCTTCCTCTACTAGTTATAGCCAGGGTTGCCAGGTCTAGGTAACGGGGGGGCTTCGCTTCAACCTACTGACTAACAATAAAACCCTCAGTATAAACCCTCAGTATAAAAGTAGCCCAATTTCGCTAAAAAATGGCAGACTTGGTAACACTGGTTATATCACAAAATACATCAGAACAGAAGGAAGGCTTATCTTGTAAAAAAAACTGCAAAAAGACATCAATACACTTTCAAGGTCAAGTCCAACGATGTTAATCTACTCTCCTGTTTGTCAGAAAAAATGGCAGATTTTGCGTTATGATTGGTCAGATCGCCTGTCAATTTAACTCCTGCAAAGGGTCAATTAAAAGCCTTACACTGTAAATTGATTTTGAGTTGATTTATATGCATTTTAATATGCCTCTGATCATAGAAGTTTTTAGATGGATGCTGAGGATTTTTAGGTCTGGTAGAATCTGCGATCTCTGACCCAGTTCATTTGCTGGTCTCCATGACTGTAATACGCTGTGTTTTTTGCCAATTGGCAACCTGGTGTGTCAAAATACTATTGGGTAAATTGACAGTGGGCGGAATCACACAAACCAAAACAAAACCAGACATTCTGACACAGAATGCACATTTCAAAGTAGAATAGCTGGCTGAAGCATTGTTTTTTAGAGAAAGTATGTGAAATCATGTTTCCTAAATATCTGCAAACATATTGTGGTATTTTTATGCTTTAGTGCAGTCAAAAACATTACATACAGCACCTTTAAAGCTAATAATTTACTCTAGGAATGATCAATAACAATCTACTGAAAATAATCGATAAAGGAATTTCGATTAATCAGTGGCTGGTTGCATAAAATACTTAATACTAGTCTTACAAGTTAGTCATCTTATTTTTTTTCTTTAATATAGGCCATAACATTGTCAGTTACATAAGTTACACAAGTCAGTTACATAAAAACATAGATTGGTCTAATTTGAATCCCCGCTCAGTAGAAATCGCATTGCAGGGAGTCCCTATCGATATAAATCGCGGTCCGGGGGCACATAGATCGGACAGAAAGGATGCTTTAGGGACTCTTATGGGGTGGTTGTGTACAGACTGCCAACACACATTTATGTTCAAACAACGTGTAAAAGTGAATTTTGCATAATAGGTGCCCTAAGAGGCTAAGTTTATGCAACTTTTCAGTGCACCATGCAAGGAGAATTCCACCAGTGATGCCATTTTACTGTAGTCATTTCAACTCGGTTGCCCTGTTCATGTGTTGTTAATGTGCTTGAGCACATATCTTAATAATTTGATGGTTTTATTGTTATCTGTAAATTAATGTGTGCATTTCCATTGTCTATTCTGTTCATCCTGAAAAGCGAGTCTTCACATTCTTTATAGAACAGACGAAGCACAATAATGTTGACTAATATAAAAATAGCAATAATGTTGGCTATTTATTGTTGGACATTAAATTTTGGTTTTAAATTGACAATATGTTTGACAATAAATCACAATGTACTGATTTAAACTGCTGTGAATATGCAGATGTGTATTCTTTTAGAATATAATATGTATAGGCTATTTGCGTATAATCTATATAACATGCATTCATAACATCTGTATTGGTTTTACTAGACCTCATAGAATTTGTACCATTACAAAGAACACTTATCAGGATGTGGAATAGCATGTTTTTTTTCCCAATGTATACAAAATAAAAAATAATTAAAAAAAAATCGGAATAATTGATTGACCAGCTAATCGATTATAAAAATAATCATAACTTGCAACAATACTTACATCTATCAGATACGATAGATTCTCAGGGTTTACACATGTGTAGCTGCCCAAGAACTCCTGACGGGTGGCTTGCAGCTCGACATGATGGACTTCCTCATTTGGAGCCTCCAGGGCATTGAACACCAGAGCCCCCATAATTAAGTACAGGAGCACTCCAATGAGGATGAATATAAGTGTGGAGCCATGCATGGCTGAATGTCTGCTGGAGCCTGTCCGTTTCTTGTCCTTTCCGCATGGGCAAGTGTTGGTCCGTGTTGGTCCTCTTGGGGACGAGACTGCGAAAACAACCAAATCCATTAAAGAGAGTTGCAAGAACTTCATGGTGAAAGCTTAAATGTGACCACAAAACAACTTTACAGAAGATTTTGGTCTAACCCATTAAAGCTGCAATATCAGTGTTGGTCTACTACTTTCAGAATTTCACCTGGGACAATGACCTTCAGCCACAAACCTGTCGTTTTCCTCCTCGCGTTTCCAGCTCCGTCTATGACAGTTGCTTGTGTCTTTGGATCTGTATCCACATGCAAACCCCTCGTCCTCGTGATCTGATTGAGAGGACACTGAGGTGTTTTAGATAGAAATATAATTAAAAACCCGTACAAAAAAATATATTATGCATACATAAATATTAGGGGTGTAACGGTTCAAATAACTCATGTTTAGGGAAAAAATACTGTCAAATAAAAATAAAGAAAATAAGAACAAATAATCTAACTACAAGCAAAAGCACAAATAAATACTGTACAATAGAGCAAAGATACAAATAAAACTGCTTTTCAGGTTTTTTAGGTAGGTCTAACAGTTTTTAAGTATACTTACAGAAATTGAATAAAGTAATCAAATGTAAAATAACACTGCATATGTGACTGTATAAATTAAAAAGAGTAATTCTTATTCAAGTTACAAAATGTATTCAATCAAAAGCAGTGAATGATCCTTGTTTTTTGTTTGATTAACATTAAAAAAGTGCTGTCACTGTAAGACAATGCACAGATGCAGTAGGCCTACACTAATACTGTTCGTTCAACTTAATATGTCTGCTAGGATACTTACCAGTACATATTGACATAGTTTTTGTGTGAATTTGACCATTAAAGCTCAAGACTTGAAAGAGAACTCAATATTTGCACGTGTACTGAGTTGTTTTTTTACCGAGAACATTACACCCTAAATATATGCAGGGGTTGGATAAAATAATGTGAACACCTGGAAAACATGTATTTGTATTTACTTCTTTAAGGTTTATGTGAACGTGTTTCTTTTACATTGTCATACTGTAGTTTGATGGTGGAATTCATTGATGATGAGTGAGATGGCAAAGATAAGGATGACAAGCGAAATAAATCCATCGGTAACCAGAACCACGGTCTCGTTTATTTCCCGGAGGGAGTGATAGTCAAACTCAAACTGCGTCAACGTTCCCGAAAGTGCTTGCGCCCAGCCCGGAGCTGCTGTGTCATAACTCGGCAAGACGGGATGTAACGTTATACAGATAAGCCCACGTTTACCATTAAGGATCTTCAGTTAATCAGTGTTTCATTAAGACGTTCATAAGCCAGACACTTAAGCTTGTGTTCTGAAAAGTGACAATAAGTTTGAACACTATAAGGGACTGTGTGTAACCTTAATAATTTATTGATATAGTCTATCGAAGAAAGTAAGTGATAAAAAAAAGGGACAAGTATTTATGCACATTTAAGCAAGCCAATATTTTTCAGTTTTTGAAGGGTCTTTTTGTGTTAAGTTTGATTATTTTCTAAGCATGTTCACTTAAATGTGACCATAAGCATCTTGTCAAGCGTTGTTCAACCATGCAGTATTGTCAAGCGTTGTTTGCTTAATTTGTTTTGTAAAAAAACAGGGCACAGCTTACACAAGTGTTACAAATTAAAAGAGAAGCCAGTTGCTGACCGCGTAAAATTTATGCAAGGTGAAAAACTGTGCTTCGGCTGTTTGAGCCCTGGCCACCAGTCTAAGAGCTGCAGTAACGGATGGTCTGTGACTCATGCTCAAAGAGGCACCCCACATGTCTGCACGAAGAACGTTCAAAGAGGGACCAAGAACTAAAGGAAGAGCAATCTAAGGAAAGAACACAACCACCAGAAGTCACAAAGGGAGCAATCTCTAACAGAGTTGTACAAGATACTAATAGTACACAGACGTCGGCAATAGTACCTGTCTATGTGTCAACGCCAAGTGATCCAGAGAAGGAGGTTCTCGTCTATGCTCTGTTAGATACACAAAGTGACTCTTCATTTATTCTTGATGAAGTGGCAGAGGTTCTTGATACAAACACTGAACAAGTGAAGTTAAAACTATCTACAATGTCGTCAAAGGGGACAATTATTCACTGTAAAAGACTTAATAGCCTACAAATAAGGGGCCTATTTTCCTCCAAGAAGTTAACAGTGCCGACAGTCTACACTCGTGACTTCATCCCTGCTAATCGCACACACATCCCAGTGCCTGAGACAGCGAAGGCATGGCCTCATTTGGAGCATCTTGCTGACCACATTGCACCTCAAAAGGATTGCGAAATTGGTCTGTTGATTGGATACAATTGCCCACAAGCTCTAATGCCACGAGAAGTCGTTTATGGAGAGGAAAGCCAGCCATTTGCTCAGAAGACCGACTTAGGTTGGAGCATAGTGAGTTATGGTGACCCAGGTGAAGACTACGGTGATGCAATTGGAGTAAGTCGCCGCATCATCGTAAAACAAGTCATGCCTGAAGTGAATGCAATGGTCAAGCTTAAAGGAGAAGTCCACTATGTTTGCAATACCCAGGTCAGTGAAATGGTCACTCCAGTTGACATAATTAAGATGTTGAAATCTGATTTTAATGAGAGAGGTGGGGAAGAGACAACCTTTTCTCAAGAAGATCTTCACTTCTTGGCTAAACTGAAAGATGGTATTAGACAGAAGCAAGACGGTCATTTAGAAATGCCCTTACCTTTCAAACAAGACAGACCAAATCTACCAAATAATAAGTCATGTGCTGTTCAACGCCTAATGTCCTTGGAACGAAAGCTCAGGAGAGACCAGCAATACTGCACTGACTACTTGAGGTTTATGAAAGACATCATTGCTCGTGGCGACGCAGAAAAGGTCCCTGAAGAAGAGCTTGACAATCAACCAGTCTGGTATATTCCTCACCATGGCGTATACCACCCCCAAAAGCCTGGAAAGATATGAGTGGTTTTTGATTGCTCAGCAAGGTTTCAAGAAACGTCACTGAATGACCAACTTCTTACTGGTCCAGAGCTTACAAATACCTTGGTGGGAGTACTTTGTAGGTTTCGCAAGGGCCCGATAGCCATCATGTGTGATGTGGAAAAAATCTTTCACCAGTTCCACGTGAGACCGGAGCATCAAGACTACCTCAGGTTCTTATGGTGGGAGAACGGTGATCTAGAGTCTCCACCCTCAATTTTTCGGATGAAGGTCCATCTATTTGGGGCTGCCTCCTCACCTGGATGTGCCAATTTTGGACTTAAGCATCTAGCCGCTCAAGGTCAGGATACATTTAATCCAAGCACTGTTAAATTAATTCAAAATAATTTTTATGTTGACGATGGACTGGTTTGCGCAACATCCGACGCTGAAGCAATCCAACTGATTAAGGAAGTGAGAGACCTTTGCAGCACAGGCAAGCTTAGAGTACACAAATTTATCTCCAACAGCCAGGAGGTATTGAAATCAATACCAAAGGACGAGTGTGCTGAGAGTGTCAAGGACATGGATATGGCTTTGGGAGAGCCACTTGTGGAAAGAGTTCTTGGCGTTCAATGGTGTGTAAACTCTGATGAATTCCAGTTCAGAGTGACTGTCAAAGAACACCCAAACACCAGAACAGGAGTACTCTCTACAGTAGCATCCATCTACGATCCATTGGGGTTCGTAGCTCCTTTTATTCTCCGTGGAAAGCAGATCCTACAACAATTGTGTCGAGACAAAGTAACTTGGGATGAGCCACTCCCACCAGAGCTAAGAGCACAGTGGGAAATCTGGCTACAAGATCTTCGAAACTTATCTAATGTAAGGATCAAAAGGTGCTATATCCCAGAGAACTTTAAAGATGTCAAGCAGTACGAACTTCACCACTTCTCAGATGCAAGTGTCATCAGTTACGGGGAATGTACTTACCTCAGAGCAATCGACGTCAAGGGAGAAGTTCACTGCACGCTAGTAATGGCAAAGGCACGGGTTGCTCCTACCAAAGTAACCACAGTGCCACGGCTTGAGCTGTTGGCTGCAGTTGTGGCAGCAAGAACAAGTGTTATGCTAAGAAATGAGCTTGAAATAGAGGGTCTTCAAGAACATTTTTGGACTGACTCAAAGGTTGTCCTCGGCTATATAAACAATGATGCCAGACGGTTTCATGTGTTTGTAGCGAACAGAATCCAAAGAATCAAGTCTACTACAGATTCTGCACAATGGCACTTTGTAAGGTCTGAAGATAATCCTGCAGATCATGCGTCAAGAGGTCTCTGCGCAGATCAGCTTGTTGCTTCAAATTGGTTCACTGGCCCGGATTTTTTATGGGAAAGAGAGCTACCCAGAGGAGATGTTATGGTGGGAGAAGTCTATGATCATGATCCGGAACTTCGAAAGGCCCTGGTGCTCAACACCAAGGTGAGGGAGGAGAGGTCATTGTTAGACCGCCTAACAAAGTTCTCTGACTGGAAAAGAGCTGTCAAGGCTATTGCTCTTCTAAAGCGCCATGCTAAGCAGATCAAAGGCATCAAAGATAAAGTAAGTAGAGCTACAAGTATTGAGGAAAGGAAGGAAGCAGAGCTGTTTATAATTAAGTTGGTTCAGAGGGAAGCATTCAGCAGTGAAATCAGAGGTATAGAGCAAGGCAAGGAAGTAAAACCCAAAGACAAGATAAACAAACTACACAAACTGAGTCCGTTTGTAGATGAACATGGTGTGCTTAGGGTTGGAGGACGTTTGACAAGATCTGTTCTTCATCCGCATGTCAAGCATCCTGCCATTGTGCCAAATAAGGGTCATGTATCATCATTACTTATTAAGCACTACCATGAAAGGGTGCATCATCAAGGAAGAGGAATAACTGCCAATGAATTGCGATCCAATGGAGTATGGGTCATAGGATGCAGCAGTGCAGTTGCCTCACATATTTACAAGTGTACAACATGCAGAAAGTACAGAAGGAACACACAAGATCCAAAAATGG
>NW_015505523.1:2896684-2989221 GCF_001515645.1 Sinocyclocheilus grahami | reverse complement strand
CCTGTATGTGCTCTAGAGCCATACATATTGAAATGCTTGATGACCTCACTACAGATGCCTTTATCAACGCATTGCGTGGATTCATTGCAATACGCGGACATGTAAGACAGTTGAGATGTGATCAAGGCACTAACTTCGTAGGTGCAAAGGGAGAGTTCTTGAATGCAATGAAGAATTTGGATCATGAACGGTTGAAGGAACATGGATGTGAGTTCATAATGAACTTCCCATCATCGAGCCATATGGGAGGCATATGGAAGAGACAAATAAGGACTATCAGAAGTGTTTTAACCGCAATCCTTGAGCAGTCTGCTAAACGACTTGACAGTGCCTCGCTCAGAACCTTTCTGTATGAAGTGATGGCTATTATAAATAGCAGACCTCTGACAACCGAGCATTTAAATGACCCAACAAGCTTTGAACCTCTCACGCCCAATCATATTCTTATGATGAAGTCTAACATAATATTCCCACCTCCAGGTGAATTTGTGAGTCAAGATTTATACTTGCGCAAGAGATGCGTCAGGGGCGTCAGGTGCAGTTTTTGGCAAACGAATTTTGGTCAAGGTGGAAGAAGGAGTATCTCCTTAATCTTCAGCAAAGACAAATATGGCAGAAAGAGAAGAGAAATACGAAGGTTAACGACATTGTCATCCTGCAGGAGGACAGTTCTTCACATAACCAATGGAGATTGGCAAGAGTGACAGAGGTGTATCCGAGCACTGATGGAAAGGTACGAAAGGTGAAACTGTTAATTAGTGACTCGACCTTAGACAGCCAGGGAAAACGCATTTCCAAGCCAGTCTACCTTGATAGGCCTGTACAAAAGACAGTTTTACTGCTTGAAGCAAAATAAAGGTTATGGTTGAAATTAAGGTGGAAAGGTTTAAATTGTGAGGTGAAATGACAAAATAGTCATTTGGTGGGAGTATAACTGCCATACATGTTGTTTCTGTTATTTAACATGTTTTGTTAAATTTGTTTAATCTATTCATGAATATTGAGCGTTTGTAACTAGGAACTAAAGTACAATTGCGTTACACACGGACACTTTTTTATGGTGCAACAGAGAAAAAGGACATACATTTTGGTGAAAAGGTATTCTCCGTGTGTGAATTTAAGAGTTACTCGTGTTTTGAGCAAAGAAGTAAAGAAGATGTTTTCATTTTTTGTTTGAATCGGGTATTTTCAAGTGAACTCATTCTCTCTTGGTTATATGCAGCCAGCGAGGTATGTGTATTACGTTTGTATTTCCCGAGTGTATTTGTATTTACTTCTTTAAGGTTTATGTGAATGTGTTTCTTTTACATTGTCATACTGTAGTTTGACGGTGGAATTCATTGATGATGAGTGAGATGGCGAAGATAAGGATGACAAGCGAAATAAATCCATCGGTAACCAGAACCACGGTCTCGTTTATTTCCCGGAGGGAGTGATACTGCGGCTAAAAGTATTGCGCTCGAGGCTCACGGCCTTCCAAAGAAAAGAGACCTCGTATCTAACCCCCGCCATCCCGTTTCTGCGGTTGCCGAGGCGCCACACGAGACGGTCGCTTGGGGTGACGCATGCGAGCCGGAGCTCATGGAGAGCGAGATGATGGAGTTTTCTCCCTTCTTCTCGCTCTCTCCGAGCCACATATGTTCAAGCGTACGAGGAGTGCTATGTGGACCCGGTTGTCTTTATCAATGATATTTATGGAAGCTCGTAATGTGATTCTTTCAGTTGTGAACCGTATTTAAAAGTATTCTTAGCAAGCTATAACATAGTGAGCAGACGGTTTTTCCTATCTCTCTTTTATACTTCCGATGCTGCACTAATGCAGACACGTTCATTTGAGTTGACGCTTATGCTTCCAACTCTTGTTCATGTAATGTTTTTAGACGCAGACTCTGAGGAGTCCTGCAGCAGATGTATGTCGTGCACTATGGTTTTGGCGCTTCTTGCTATCAAGCATAAGTTTGCCCGACTAATTACTAATTACTATTTCTTTCAGCTCCGCTGCTGCGTCGAGCTGAAACAAATAAGTGGATGAGCTCACGTATTTAAAAATATTCTTAGCAAGCTATAACATAGTGAGCAGACAGTTTTTCCTATCTCTCTCTATACTTGCGACGCTGCACTAATGCAGACACGTTCATTTGAGTTGGCGCTTATGCTTCCAACTCATGTTCGTGTAATGTTTTTAGGCGCGGACTCTGAGGAGCCCTGGAGCAGATGTATGTCGTGCACTATGGTTTTGCCGCTTCTTGCTACCAAGCATTAGTTTGCCCGACTAATTACTAATTACTATTTCTTTCAGCTCCGCTGCTGCATTGAGCTGGAACATTAAGTGGCAAGCTGTTTTAACAGTATGCTATTACGGCTCAGGCTGTAGAGTGAGCAGGCGGTTTTTCCTATCTGTCTCTCTCTCTCTCTCTACTTCTGCGCTGCACTAATGCAGGCACATTCAACTGAATTGGTGCTTGTGCTTCCGACTTTTGTTTTGTGTAATGCTCTTAGGTGCAGATTCAAGGAGTCCTGGAGTAGATGTTGGTCATGCACTATGGTCTTGGCGCTTCATGCTACCAAGCAGTAGTCTGTTCGGCTGATAATATTTCTTTCTGCTCCGCTGCTGCTTTGAGCTGGAACAAATGAGTGGGCGAGCTCACATATCTAGAGTGATTCCTATGGCAAGCTGTTTAACACCTAATTCCATAGTGACTCAGGCTGCAGAGTGAGCAGGGGTTTTTCATTTCTCTCTCTACTTCTGCACTGCATTAATGAAGGCACGTACATTGATTTGGCGCTTACGCTTCCAACTCTTGTTCACGTGGCTGCTTTTAGGTGAGGTCTCTGAATTCCGCAGCTGACATTTTGTCGTGCACTATGGTTTTTGACGCTTCATACTTCTCTGACCAACTAATAATTATTATTATTCTTTCAGCTCCACTGCTGCTTTGAGCTGGAACAAATTGTGTACTCTGTTCTGTAGAACTGTGTGAATGAGTTTACGTGTAAGAGTATTTTCTTATGGCAAGATATTAATGCTCACCATGGTCAGCCTACTTCATGTGATTGATGCGGCGCTTATGCTACCAACACTCCCTTTACGTGACTGGCTGCACTACGTGACTGCACGCTTCATGCTACCAAGCAGTGATTTGTATGACTAATTACTCTGTTCTTGTCAGCTCCGCTGTCACATTGAGCTGGAACTTTTGCATGAATGTGGGCAACCTTTAAGTGTGTTTGCCTCTCTGTCAGCTGTTTAGCCGCTTGTTGCGTTTCGGACTGATTTTTACCGTTCTCTGCACCTTAGCTTTCGGAGATCGAGGATAGCCCTAAGGCCATTGGTGCAGGGTCTATGTCGACATCCAAGCTCCCACTTCTGTGGTTGTTGCTGGCTTGCCTGATTTTAGGATCTATTTCCAGGTTTCAGAGGTTTTTCCCGCAACTCGGGTGTTTCGGGGCCTCATGAAGGAGGATCAGACTGTCGTATGGTTACACCATCCAGCTTCTATGGTACTACCCATTTTGGAAGTAACGCTGTCACTTCTAATGTGACTGATTGCGTTGATTTGGATTTGCATCACCTAATCTTGTGCTTGAGTAGCAATTTCATGATGCTGACGCAGAGGTTCATCCTGTCTCTATCTGAACCGGAGATTGGTTTGTGACCATTGATCCAAGGATGTGTACTTCTGCATCCAGATTGTCAAGAGACACAGGGAGTTCCTCAGGCTTGCTTTTGGAATAGAGCTTGCCAATACTGTATTTTTCCATTTAAACTGGCCTAGAACACAAGGTGAATGGACATGTCTCTGGCCCCGTTGTGGCTCCAGGGTGTCTGAGTTTTGAGTCAACTTAACGATTGGCTGGTATTAGCTCAATCACATAAGCCGTTTGGAGACGCTTGCATTTAGGTCAGTATGGCAACACGGCTGTGGTCTTGTCAGGGAGGTTTACACTTACGCCTCCTGTGCAGGTTAGCAAGATGACTTCTTTGGGCGCAGACCAAGTTCCTGTCAGTCAAAGCAGTCCATTTGAGCCAATTAAGTCTGTGTCAGACAACTTTGACCTTTAAGACGGTTGTTTTGGTGGCCCTATCCTCTCTTAAGAGAATTGGGGATCTGCAGGCTCTTTCTATCAGCTGTTCTTGTATGGACTTTGCCCCGGGGCTGGTTAAAATCTTAGGCCTAGTACGTTCCTAGGTCGCTTCGACTCCGTTTCGCTTTCAGCAAGTGGTTGGAGGCTTCTCCTCTGCTGATTGCTGGGTCAGATAGTATGTGCAACTTCTGAGTCTTGCCTGGTGAGGGTGTTGAAGATCTATGTCGACCGCACAGCCCAGTGGTGTGGATCTGACCAGTTGTTTGTATGTTTGATTTGATTAAAAACAAAGGAGCTGCCGTCACTAAACAGAAAATATCTCATTGGATAGTGGAGGCTATCTCTTGGCTTATGAGGCGTATGGTTTGACTTTGTTCTAGGAGTGCTTCTTCTTTTTAAAGGGTCTTTGTTGGAAGATATCTGTGTTGCGACGGGGATGGTCCTCTCCCAGCACTTTGTTAAGTTATACAGTCTGGCCGTATGGTTGGCTCCTGGCTCCCGGGTCTTATCCGCTTGAGCAGACGCTTTCCTCTGTCTACCAGCTATCTTCAGGTACGTGAAGGTGTTATGGTATATCGTTCCCTTAGTGACCGCTGTCGCAGCATTGAAGTGAACCTATGAAAGGGAACATCTCGGTTACATATGTAACCTTGGTTCCCTGAATAGGGAACGAGATGCTGCGAAGCCGGCCGTTCCCGTACCTTCGATAGCGCTTCCTTCGTCATGTGGAAATCTGATGAAATAGCGCTCAGCATGCTGATATGGCATACGTGACGTATGCGCGAGGTGGTTCTAAGCGCTATTGGCCAATGAATTGGCGTGATAGTATAATGGCTTCAGACATTCGTCACACCGGAGGTGTTCCCATAGCGACCACTATCGCAGCATCTCGTTCCCTATTCAGGGAACCATGGTTACATACGTAACCAAGATGTTTTTAAGAACTGGGACAGTCTTGCGCACTTACTTCCTGTCGCACGTAAGCACTCTCGAGTGGCCAAGACCACAAGTGTGGGTATTTGGACAAGGGGAGAGTCAAAGCCACTAGAAGGCAAGCCTGCAACCATTAGCCGAAAAAGCGTAACGGCTAAAGCTAATGCTTCCGGTCTGGCAGTACGTGGGAAAGGAGACCAGAGGCCGTTTTTTTTTTTAATGGATGTCAATGGAGAAGAGGCTTTACTACGCTGAACAAACAGCTTTATTGAATCTACAGCCTATCTGCTAATCTTCAACATGTTTTACACTAAACAATACTTTTGGATTAAACTATTTTTAGAGTTTACCACAAAGAAAATGCCATTTTATAAGAGAAGTCACTGACTTTTTGCGACTTCTCATTCATTCCTATGGTATCCGTAAACAGTGATTGAGTGTCGCACAACTCTGACTGAAATTCAATGACGTCAAGGCTGTAAGGTGATTGGTTATTAAGGGACACATGATCCAATTTAGCCGTTACACTTTCTCCAATAGTAAATGATACAGACCCTCTCATCTCCTTATAGTAAGACAGTGTTTAGTTTGGGTACAGGGCCATCGCTAGGAATTCTGTGCCTTGTGCACTGAATTTGCTATGGGGCCCCCTCAAAATCACGTTCGGGGGTGGGGGGGTGGTTCTGGGGGTGGTATGAGTTGCAATCGTAAAATGTAAAATAATGTTTGGGGTCATAGGGCCTTCAGTTGAAGTAAATAAATGAATAAATAAAACAGGACAGAAACGATAGATATGACTGTATTCACGACAAATGCAACAAACTTAACAATGCATTTTTGTCACATAGAAAAGCACTTGACAGTAAAGCATTGATTTTGAGCTAGACTGCTGGAAAGTTACTGCTAATAAATTCTGTCATCATTTCCTCACCCTCATGTTGTTCCAAATGACTTTCTTCTGTTGAACACACAAGAAGGTTTTGTAGAATGTTACCAAACCATTTTGGTTATCCTTGATTTCTACTGTATGGACCAAAATTTCTTGAATTTCTCAAATTATGTTCCACAGAAGAAAGAAATTCATACAGGTTTGGAATGATATGATGTTGAGTAAATGATGACAATTTTCATGTTTGGGTGAATCTCCCTTTAAGAACTTTATTATTTACTGTGACCCTGGAGCACAAAACCAGTAGCACGGATATATTTGTAGCAATAGCCAAAAATACATTGTATGGGTCAAAATTATCGATTTTTCTTTTATGCCAAAAATCATTAAGCAAAGATCATGTTCCATGAAGATATTTTGTAAATTTCCTACCGTAAATATATCAAAACTTAATGTTTGATTACTGTTCATTTTTAACAAATTTAACACACCTCTGCTGACCCCAAACATTTGAACAGCAGTATATAATAAAATAGGTAACACTTTATTATAGGGACCCATTCTCAGTTTTAACTAATTACAATAATATTATTGTTTATTAGTACTTATAAAGCACATATTCTGTATGACCACTTTCTATGTCCTTAATCCTGCCCAACACCTAAGCTTAACTACCTTACTAACTATTAATATGCAGCCAATTAGGAGTTTATTGAGGCAAAAGTCATAATTAATGGTTTGTTAATAGCGAGAATTGGACCTTAAAATAAAATGTGACCATAAAATTATTATTTTTTAAATTATATTAATTATAACACTTTACATGATATGAATTTTATATTATATTGAATTTAGATATGGTCCAGGGTCACATATAACCATGGTAATGAGGACCATGGTTTTACTTCTTGTGACCACCATCCTACTAATACTAGTCAGTTAAACTCTGGATACTTCTTTCTTTTTAGAAAATTGTATATTTTACAGCATTAGTTAAGAGATTATTTTTCCATGAGAAAATTTGTCATGTACTGTACTTGATATATCCAAAATAATCGATATCGAATCGAATCGAATCGGGAATCGAATCGAATCGCAAGCTTGTGAATGAGAATCAAATCGAATCGGGAAATTTGTGTCAAAACCCAGCCCTAGTAATATGCATTGCTAAGAACTTCATTTGGACAGCTTTAAAGGCAATTTTCTATATAATAAGCACCTAATTTATATAAGACACTGATATTTATCTTTAACCAGGCCCTTACTGAATTAACATTTTACTTCAGTTAAAATTCATTAGAACTAAACATCTAAAAAGAAAGAAGTATCCAGAGTTCAACTGACTAGTATTAGTAGGATGGTGGTCACAAGAAGTAAAACCATGGTCCTCATTACCATGGTTATATGTGACCCTGGACCACAAAACCAGTCATAAGGGTAAATTTTTCGAAATTGAGATTTATACATCATCTGAAAGCTGAATAAATAAACTTTCCATTGATGTATGGTTTGTTAGGATAGGACAATATTTGGTCAAGAATTTGGAATTTGAGGGTCCAAAAAAATCTAAATATTGAGAAAATCGCCTTTAAAGTTGTCCAAATTAAGTTCTTAGCAATGCATATTACTAATAAAAAATATATTTTTTATATATTTACAGTAGGAAATTTACAAAATATCTTCATGGAACATGATCTTTATTTAATATCCTAATGATTTTTGGCATAAAATAAAAATCAATAATTTTGAACGTATTTTTGGCTATTGCTACAAATATACCCCAGCGACTTAAGACTGGTTTTGTGGTCTAGGGTCACATAAGGTTTTTAAAATAAACAAGTAATACTAAACTATAAAATGTGTAGTTAAAAAAAAATAATCATGAAGAAACTACAAAACAGCTTCTATGAAATTAAAATAGCCTATTCCCCAATATGTAATAACAGTAACATTTATAATAAATACATTTCTGCCAGCACATAGGCTATTTGTACAGTGTTAATAACTTCAAGTTAAATTACTATGGTGCTGAATTGACAAACCTATTGGCATTTTCCAATATACCTCATTGTCATGGCTGTTTTCAGCCAGCATCACTACAGAACCTTTAATGTTCTCATATCACACCACTGTATAAAAATTTTCTGTGTCACATCTGAATAGATCAAGCGACTTGCGCTGTTTATCTCTTTTAAATCGTGGCAGAAGCGCGGCTGTGCGGTGACTGATCCCGCTCTGCTTTGACGCGGGGCTGGCGGATGCATTGGGTAGCACTTTTGGATTATTTGCTTTATGCGGTTTCGCATGCGCTGTAATTTAAAAACAGTGCCTAATATCAAGGAGGTCTCCTTCGTTTTGGCGATCAGCCCACTGAATGGAATGTCCCGGTGTTCCCGATGGCCAGTAGGGTATGCGATCGCGGGCCCCCCAGAATTCTGGGCCCTATGCACTCTGTCACCCTTTTTCCCCCATTAGCGACACCCCTGGGTACAACCCTTCTCAGTGATCTCTGGTCCCTATCAATCACTTTCAGTGTTTAACCACTATTCTTCTTCAATGATAAAGTCTTGCCATGTTGTAATTCTTAAAACACTAAACAAATGGGCTGTTAAGGTTATAGACACTCCTGCTAAATGGGCTCTAATGATTTGCCCTTTTTGGAAGTCTGACAACTCACCCATTTCACCCACGGCTTGTACTAAACACTGCTGAACACTTATATTATACTGTTATACAAACTAGCGAGTACAGAAAATGAAAATATGTATAAAAGACAATCACAAGGTTTTTTCACTATACCCTACACATACTGTATGTGACCCTGGACCACAAAACCAGTCTTAAGTCGCTGGAGTATATTTGTAGCAATAGCCAAAAATACATTGTATGGGTCAAAATTATAGATTTTTCTTTTATGCCAAATATCATTAGGACATTAAGTAAAGATCACGTTCCATGAAGATACTTTGTAAATTTCCTACTGTAAATATATAAAAACTTAATTTTTGATTAGTAATATGCATTGCTAAGAACTTCATCTGGACAACTTTTAAGGTGATTTTCTCAATATTTAGATTTTTTTGCACCCTCAGATTCCAGATTTTCAAATAGTTGTATCTCGGCCAAATATTGATCCTAACAAACCATACATCAATGGAAAGCTCATTTATTCAGCTTTCAGATGATATATATATATATTCTTTCAGATGATATACATATTTCTATTTCGAAAAATTGACCCTTATGACTGTTTTTTTGTTGTCCAGGGTCACATATGATATTAACCTCTATAATAATGGGTGGGTGTTCACATTACTTTGTCCACCACTGGTTTATTTTTGACAAATAGAAAGTTCAAAAGATCAGCATTTATTTAAAACAGAAATCTTTTGTCACATTATAAATGTCACTTTTGATCAATTTAATAGATCCTTGCTGAATTTATAAAAAAAATAAAAAATAACTGACCCCAATGGCAGTGTACATGTTGTTGTTGTTGTTTTTAATATTTTATAAACCACACATGAATTATAGAAGTCTATTGTAAGTCCTTTTGATGATTTAAAGGACTTTGACGACACACTGTCAAGACATAAAACACATAAAGCCCTGGTACCCAGTGTGAAACTGCTCTGAATGCTTTCCTGACTTTAAACAAATGTATTTTTGGATTTCAGTGGACAGTTATGACAGGAATCACATTGAGGGCCAGGTGGCTCCCGTCATGTTATGAAGGTTGCACCTTCACAGTCATGTTGTGAAACAAAACTCATCTGTCTTCTCTTATTTATTGAGTAGCAACATCAGACATTTACCAGCTGTTAGACAAACAAAACCTAATAAACAGGACATAGAGGTGAATTTGGGACATGAGGACACAACGATTCACTCTCAGAACGACTCTGAATATGATTCTTGTCAATACAGAAGATGAGCTCAACTATATGCAAATCAAATTACAGAAAGTGTGAGTAAGAAGCACTTTAGTACTTTAATGAGTCAGCGAAGGCCGTGTCAGTTGTGAATAAATGATGTGAAGGAAAAGTATCATGAATAAGAATTACAGCTGAGCAGTTATTGATTATTACAAAGAGCTGAGGTTGACCAGGTTTTTATTGGGCACGGAGAATTGTGTGAGAAATTAGACCAGTATAGTCAACATACTGTTGTCATACTGTGTGTGTGTGTGTATATATATATATATATATATATATATATATATATATATATACTGTATATATATTGCAACATATAAAAAAATTCAGTTAAAGCAATAAAACATTCATGAAACTGTTTTATAATTGTTTGTTTTAATTATTTTAACTTGTATATAATCCCACTTATGTTCATAAAATGATCAAATAATAATTATACATGAAATTATAAAAATGTTGTTTTAGATACCAACTATGAATAGTTAATAATTAGCAAATTGTGTGCATTTATAACATTTAACAGCCCTTGTGACAGCCTTCTCTGACCTGGGACTTATGAAAATATAAATGAACTGTTCAGTTCATTAAAATTTGGTGATATTGAGATTTAAATTTGAATTTGGAGGACAGAATTTACAAACAATACTGTCATTCATGATGGTTTTGAAAACGAACATGCAAAACCACTGCTAGAAAAAGCACATTTCATATATTCCTTGTGAAAACATCACATGTTGTGTGACTAAATTATTTAGCAGTTCTTATATTTTTATTTTACAGTATCAAGAGATATTTGTAATGATATCCGCCGTGAGTTATACTGAGGACAGTATTTGTGTATTTATGAGTGTGTGACTCCTCATGTGCATGTGAATGTGTGTGTGTGTGCGTGTGTGAGATCTGAGACACTTCAGATGCCAGGAGACTGAAATGTCTGTGGCAGTTATTGGGTTTAGAGTTTGATTCGGAGCGCTGGAGGATCTGCTGACTGCATAGTTGCAAGCTCTCTATAAAAGTGGTTTGGTGAACCAGCAAATACATAGACATTCAGGCAATTAGATCTACTAATTAATCAAGCTAAAGACAGTCTCCCCAAAATACACATCAGCCCATGCAGGTTTAAGAAGATTTCACAGCATGGATGTCCAACTTCCAGTGCATTTATACAGTTTATAACAAGTATTCACTTATTTTACTTGTAGCTAGAAGTATGCATAATTGCTTATTTGATTTGACTCAGCACACTAAACTTATAACTTAAAATCTGAATTTCCATGCACAGTTACTCAAAATATACTCAAAATACAGCATTAGTAAATCACTTGGTACGAAACTTCCAAAGAGACCATCACAGGATGTAATAAACTTCAATGCAGGACCAACATTTGATCAGATTAACACTAAAATTACAGAATGAATCAGGAACAGATTCTTACACACACGCTCTCAAGCCCATTTCCCACCTCAGAGCAGACGGTCCGGCATATCCAGAGCACTGCAGCCGCAAACTGCAGGATTCCTTCCAGAGGGTGTGTGAGTGCGTGTGTGTGTGTGTGTATATGTGTGTGAGATAGTCAGAGACTGTTGCTGAGTGCCCAAGAATGAAAAGGTACTCAATCAGACGGAGGCAGAGCTGAGAGAGTGAGTGTATGCGAGACTGGCAGCATGTTTGTGGGCTTTGTGAGTGCGTTTATGTGTGTATGTGGGAGAGGGTGGGATCAGCAGAGCAGGGAAGGGCTACTACAGTAAAGGATGGTGAAAGAGAGAGAGGAGAAAAAAAGAGAAAGGGTGGGGTCAATGCAGAGATTCTGAGCTTGATCGGATAATTGGTCTTTCCCTTCGAATCATTCTTATCCCGGCCCAGTTTATTCCAGTTTAATGGGATGGTTCCGCCCAGGAGGAAGGTTCCTCTTGGAAAGGCCACTGGTGTGGGGTGTGTGTGTGTGTGTGGAATTTGTGCATTAACTAAAAAGAAATAATAATAATAATAATAATTAAAATTTAAATTATATATATACCCACACAGTTAGGTCCATATATATTTGGACACAGGCACAATTTTTATTTTAGCTGCTGACCAAAACATATTCAAGTTACAGTTATATAATGAATATGGGCTTAAAGTGCACACTCTGATCTTTAATTTGAGGGTATTCTCATTGGAGGAAAAGTTGAGGAATTACGGCTCTTTGATATGTACCTCCCCCCTTTTTCAAGGGACCAAGTAATTGGACAGTTGACTCAAAATAATTTGTATGGACAGATGTGGGCTATTCCTTCGTTATTCTACATGAATTAAGCAGGTAAAATGTCTGGAGTTGATTCTAAGTGTGCCAATTGTATTTGGAAGCTGTTGCTGTGAACTCACATCACGTGGTCAAAGGATCTCTCCATACAAGTGAAACAGACAATTGTTAGGCTTCAAAAACAAAACAAATCCATCAGAGAGATAGCAGGAACATTAGGAGTGGCCAAATCAACAGTTTGATACATTCTGAGAAAAAAAGAACACACTGGTGAGCTCAGCAACAGAAAAAGGCCTGGACGTCCATGGAGGACAACAGTGGTGGATCGGAGGAATAAAAACCATTTCACAACATCCAGCCAAGTGAAGAACACTCTCCAGGAGGTAGACGTGTCTCTGTGAAAGTCTACAATCAAGAGAAGACGTCACGAGAGCAAATACAGATGCAGGCCTGATTAGACTTTGCCAAAAAACATCTTAAAAAAGCCAGACCACTTCTGGAAAAGCATTCTTTGGATGGCTGAAATTAAGATCAACCTGTACCAGAATGACAGGAAGAATAAAGTATGGAGAAGGCTTGGAACAGCTCATTAACCAAAGCGTACAACGTCATCTGTGAAACATGGTGGAGGCAGTGTGATGGCATGAGTATGCATGGCTTCCAGTGGTACTGGGTTACTGATGTTTATTGATAACATGACAGAAGACAGACGCAGCCAGATGAATTCTGAAGTGTATAGGGATATACTGTCTGCCCAGATTCAGCCAAATGGAGCAAAGTTTATTGGGTGGCGCTTCATTGTACAAATGAACAATGACCCAAACATACAGCAAAAGCAACCCAGGAGTTTTTGAAGGTAAAAAAGTGGAATATTCTGCAATAGCCAAGTCAATCTCCTGATCTTAACTCCTGTCGGACAACATCTCCAGGACGCTACACTCCATATGACTAGTAAGCCAATTCTCAAATAACTGCTATGATGGCTTTTGTTCTACCCGCTAAAATGATAGAAGTACTTGCGCTGTCCAATCTATAAAGACTGTGTCTGTTCCCTGAATAGTGAGGTCAAAATATAAATTTAATGCAGGATCTAGAAAAAACCTGATCGTGATTAAACCGGAAAAATGCTAAATAAATGAACAAAAAATTTTTTTAAAGCTTGGGCTCCTAAACTTTAGATCACTCGCATCCAAAGCAGTTGTTGTAAATGAAATTATCACAGATAATAGTTTTGATGTACTCTGCTTGACTGAAAGCTGGCTCAAACCAAATGATTATATTGGTCTAAATGAGTCTACTCCACCAAGCTACTGTTATAAGTATGAGCCCCGTCTGACTGGCCGTGGCGGCGGTGTTGCAACAATATATAGTGATATTCTCAATGTTACTCAGAAGACAGGATACAGGTTTAACTCATTCGAAAATACTTCTGCTTAATGTTACACTGTTTTAAAGGGCACTTTTTAATTTAAATTTTTATTTCTAAACAAAATGTTAAATATAGCCAATTAGGGGTGTGCAATATTGACAAAAAATATATAAATATTTTCTGGAATTTTATTGATAACGATAATTAGATGATATTTTGCTGAGTGTGTTATTGTGCTATAACCGTAGACAGCTGACTCCTAAAGTTTTTGATATTCCTCATATTCTGTGTGGTGATCAGTTCACAGCAGTGATAGAAATTAATCTTTTCCAATAAGTCTAAATAGATTTTTACCTTTTATGGGAAGTTTTACCTATATAAAGCCAATTTTTCAAAAAAAAAAATTAATCATCATCTTTTCAGTCAAATTCTTAAATTGAATCAGTCCATTAGAATAATTAAATAAAAAAGTAATTTGGGCTTTTACCAAGCAAATGTAATCAGCATTAACAAATTTAACCTGCAATGCAGCGAAAACACAGAAGCTGCATTAGAAGGGACATTTAGATGCATTTACACACTGTTTAATGCAGGACATGAATGTTTAACCTGCAGTTACAAATGCATTAATACTGTTTTGATATTTTAAACATAAAACGTTGAATAGCATACTGATATTTGAAATTATTTTAAAAAATGAAAAGATATTTTAAATGTGAAATTAAAACCGCCAGTAGGTGGCAGCAAGTCACTGTTAATAAGTGAGTCATTGCGATTGAATCGAATCATTTAAACGGTTGATTCATTCAGGAACAAAACAGCATCATGTTGCTCAGAGACGCAAATTGGAATTATATTTATTGGCGAAATAGAGCAAAAACAGCCAATATTATGTCTAAAATGTAAGTGTCTTAATGTTAAATTCTTGTTTATTGAACTGCTGTATAAAATCAATATCACATTTGTAATCATGTTGCTTTTTGGTGGAAAAAACATCAGTCTTCACGTGATACTGAATAAATATATGAAATTATATAAATATATAAATTTCTGCCCCCATATCTGGAATTTTGTGATCATTATAAATGCATTTTAATAAACTGGATCATGCAGTGAAAGAACATGCACTGGTCTAACCCATAACTCTCTCATGAGTCATGGAGTTAGCTAACTATAATTGCCTTTTGTTTTTTGGATGATTAGCTGCAAATTCAAGGCACAGATAGCATAGATACCTCCACACCAAGACGAACACAACTGGAAAGGGAGGGAGGGCTTCACTTCTGTGGCTCGCTGCCTGTCAGTGATGTGCAGCTGATCAATGTGTGCAACACTGCTGTGCTGCGGAGACGCGAGTCTTAAAGGGGTCATATGATGTTGCTAAAAAGAACATTATTTTGTGTATTTGGTGTAATGAATGTGTTTGTGGTTTAAGGTTAAAAAAACACATTATTTTCCACATACTGTACATTATTGTTTCTCCTCTATACCCCGCCTTTCTGAAACGCGTCGATTTTTACAAAGCTCATTGGTCTGAAAAAGTGAGATGTGCTGTGATTGGCCAGCTATCCAGTGCGTTATTATGCATATTGTGATGATGCCCTGTCAGGCCAGAGCGATGATTCAAAAACATGAAAACCCATTATAAACGAGGCATTCGTTGCATCCAGTGGGGACATAATTATGGATTATAATGACTTATACTGTCTTTTTACACGTTGCACTGCATCGTGCCACGTAAACATAAAACCATTTCTGCATTTGTGATTGCAGAAATGACAAACAACAAGCCCTACTCTACACTGCCCAAAAAACTCGCTTTAAATATATAAAATATAAAAACTCTTTTAAAGTTGAAGTATTTACTCAGCGACCAGCACGGATCAGCTCCAGGCATGATGAAGCAGATATCGGCCTCTTTTGGAAGGCCAAACAAAGTAGTTTCGCTTTCACAATGAAACACACAGCGTCTTTACGACATGGCGGCGGCAACAACAATACTACAGCGAGAATAAAAGTTACCCCTTCTTTCTTTGCGTGAACATTTGGGCGGCGTTATGCAAATCTTCCCACATAGTGACGTAGGTATGTGGGGGCGTGTTAGAATGAGCGGTTTTAGGTAGGCGTGTTTGACTCTTAACTTTTATAAAGAATATCTCTTTGGATTTGAGACTTTAGTCTTTGCAGCTTTACAGATCTTCTTTATGCACCAAGAGCTTGTAACACTCCAAAGAGAAAGGAAAAATTGAAATCGCATCATACCTTTCCTGACCTGACCTGACCTGATATTTTGATTTTTTATTTGTTTGACAGGGAAAGCTGTGCGCAAACAGAAACACACACGTGCACATATATACATATATTCGTTTATTAAAAAAAAAAAACTCTCCTCAGAAAAAGGGCAGGTGCTCAAGCCCCCTTTGATGTGGCCATCAGGGCCATATAGAGATTTCCTAAAAATATTTGCAGATTTCCTCTCAGACCTATTGGTTAATGTTGATAAAGCGCTAATTGTCGGAGACTTTAACATTCATGTTGATAATATAAATGATGCGTTAGGACTTGCGTTTACAGACTTAATTAACCCTTTTGAAGTCAAGCAAAACATAACCAGACCCAGTCATCGTTTTAATCATACGCTAGATTTAATGATATCGCATGGAATTGATCTTAATGATATAGATATAGTACCTCAAAGTGACGATGTTACTGACCACTACCTTGTATCGTGCATGCTGTGTATTACTGATATTAACTATCTGGCTCCTCGTTATCGTCCAGGCAGAACTATTGTTCCAGCCACCAAAGACAGATTCACAAATAACCTGCCTGATTTATCTCAACTGCTCTCTGTACCCATAAATACACATGAACTAGACGAAATGACTAGCAATATAGGCACTATCTTCTCTATTACATTAGAAGCTGTTGCTCCCATTAAATTAAAAAAGGTTAGAGAAAAACGTACTGCGCCATGGTACAACAGTAATAACCATTCTCTCAAGAAAGAAACTTGTAATCTTGAACGCAAATGGAGAAAAACTAACTTGGACGTTTTTAGAATTGCATGGAAAAACAGTATGCCCAGCTATAAAAGCTGCCAGGGCCGAGCATATCCGCGAACTCATAGATAATAACCAAAACTATCCAAGGATTTTATTTAGCACAGTGGCTAGATTAGCAAATAATCAGACGTCACCCGAACTAAATATTGGTAGCAGTTGTGCTGCTTAATATTTTTTTGGAACCTGTGACACTTTTGTCAGGATTTTTTTGATTAATAAAAAGTTAAAAAGAACAGCATTTATTTAAAATATAAATCTTTTGCAACAATATACACTATTGTTCAAAAGTTTGGGGTCAGTACATTTTTTTCTTTAAAAATTTTTTTTTTATTAATACTTTTATTCAGCAAGAATGTGCTAAATTGATACAAAGTGATAGTAAAGACTTCTAATGTTACAAAAGATTTCTATTTTATATAAATGCTGTTCTTTTTAACTTTTTATTCATCAAAAAATCCTGACAAAAGTATCACAGGTTTCCAAAAAACTATTAAGCAGCACAACTGTTTCTGTCACGGAAACGCAGGCTCTTCCACTAATCAGCGATCTCAATCACTGGAGTTCTGATCACACGCACCTGACCGTCATTCACTAATCACCAGCACCACAGTATAAGAGCATGCAGTTCACACAAGCACATTGTCTGGGCTCCATTGTGGATAAAGACTCATCGCTCATGCCAAGCTACTGCCGTCATCTCACGCGCGCCAAAACCTGGTAACAGATAACACCGTCATCAGTATCCTTGCTCAACTCAGTAAAGACTCCTTATCTGCCATTTATCACCTGCTTCTGCTATTCCCTGATATCTGCACAATAAACCCGTCTGTTTGATTCCAACCTGTCGGTGTCTTGAGTCTGACTACACTTTACAGTTTCAATCATTGATTATGAATTAGCATGTTAGAATGATTTCTGAAGGATCATGTGTGACACTGAAGACTGGAGTAATGATACTGAAAAATCTGATTTTATCACAGGAATGAATTATATTTTAAAGTACATTCACACACAAAAAAACGTTTAAAAAAAAATTGTAATATGACAACTCTCGAAAGATTTTAGCATGGTAATGGTTATGAAAATGTTTATTTATTTGATCTTGGCGGAACAGATCTGCTGCTGCTGGTTATTGCTTAGATTATTGCTGCAAGCAGGCACAGGAACTTGCTACTTACGGCAATACGGTGCTGTGAGTATTTAAGACATACTGCTGCTGCACAAATAGCATATAAAATAAACTGTAGCAGATCTATACAGGTGGAGCTGGGAAAGGTGGAGGGTTTCAGAGGAACTCTGAAAGCGTGTTGCAAAATGCCCATGTGGATGCGAACCAGCCATTTAAACGTAAAGCAACAAGCTCATTGGCTGCATATGCAACAAGTTATTTAACGCTGTGAATATCATCAGTTACGTTAATACCCATCAGCCTGTGCCATCTAGTGATTTATTGAGATTGACTGAACTATACATAATTTTATATATTTTTTTATTATAGATACATATACCCACACACACATAAAAATAAATATATTTAGATATTTGTTTAAATACATTATACTCGCTCTTAATTCATGTTTGTTCACTAGACATTTTAATTTATGCAACTTTCATTTCTATATATGTATATGCATGTGTGGGTGTTTACACAGTATATGCTGTAAACACATACACAAATATATAAAAAGTTTACACAAATTATTACACTCCTGTCATGCTTGTACAACAATGAGGAGCGAGGAAACACAAGAGAATTCACAGTAAACAGTCTTTAATCCTTCCAACACGGGGTATACAGGGCAGACAGCAACACATGTAGCACAAGATGAACATTCAATATCGGACCAGGGAGAATGGCACAGGCTAGAACTTAAATACAAGGGATAATTGGGGAACACAGGTGACATCAATGGAACATAATCAAGCTAACCGAGGACAGGAACTTGACCAAATAAGGAAACACAGGAAGGACTATGGGGACTACAAAATCTGACAACTCCTTAATTTATTTTTGTTCACTAGACAAACCAATTTTAATTTATACAACTTTCATTTCTATATATCTACAGTATATGCATGCATGTGTGTGTGTGTGTGTGTATTATAGTATTAAATTATCAATATTGATTTGTTTTTAATATTTCTTAATATTCATGTTCTACTACTATAATTCATTTTAATTTCTGAAAATTAGCAAGAGGGTGGCTAACTGCACACTGATCCACTCAAGACTAAAAAGGCTACAAAAACGTATTTTTAATTTTTATAAATTGCATTGTGCAAAAGTACAAAGTGCATGTGAATTAAAAACAGATGGCCGCGCAAGCAAACGTTTCAGCACATTGCTATCTTCAGCTCACTTAACAAACAACATTCGCCCTTTTTAAGTAGGTCAACAATTAAAGACAATCAGCTGAATTCAATTATCTCAGGTAAACCTCAATTAATCACAAGCAGAATTCCAAGAAAGTTTGATCATTCACATATATAGCAGAATATTACAAGTATACAATGTCAAAGAATGACCAAACATTACAAATACGACAAACACAGCAGGAGAGAGAGAAGATAAAGCAGTAACGACAATACCAATTTTTACAAAAAACAAGAGAGTTCTAGTTCTTCATTCATACCCTCAAGAAATAAAGATTTAAGTTCAAAGATCCAGAAAGCCTCCCTTTGCAACAACTTCTTATCTCTATCTCCGCCTCTTCTATGAGGTTGAATCCTCTCGATGCCCAGTAACTTCATGTCAGACAAAGAGTGGTTGGCAGGCTTAAAGTGACGAGAAATTGAAGATGTATCATCCTGTCTCCTAATGGCACTTGTGTGTTCAATCATTCTTGTGCGTAATGCACGTATAGTTTTGCCAACATATAGTTGTAAACATGGACAGATGATAATGTAAATAACATATGTACTCTTTCAAGTGATCAATTGTCTAATCTTATAGGTTTTTAGTGTGCGAGGATGTGTAAATGATTTACATTTAACATACTTAGTACAGGAAGTACAGTTGTGACATGGAAAATTACCCTGGGCATTGACAAGAGTAGTCGGAGAAGAGATGCAGGTGTCAGCATAAACAAGCTTATCCCTCAAATTAGAGCTCCTGGAAGAAACAAAGAGTGGTTGATCACTAAATACATTCAATAACTGGGGATCACTTTGGATAATGTGCCAATGACTCTTGATAACAGTTTTAATGTCATTACTCAGTGGACTGTATGTGGATTTAAAAATACATGAAAAATTCTTGTTTCTTTTATTCATAGTCAAATTTCTTTCCTCCTGTTTTTGTAAGCTAGAAACCTTCTCAAGTGCAGTGTCAAGCCACTTATTAGGATAACCCTGTGATTTAAAGTCCATATACAAGCTCTGGGCTTAAGCCTCAAAATCCTCTTTCTTAGAACAAATATGATGGAGTCTCAAAAACTGGCTATAGGGTAAACCACGTTTTAAGGGCATTGGGTGAGCACTCTTAGCATGAAGAAGACTGTTCTTAGCTGTGTCTTTTCTATAAAGAGAGGAGACTATTTGATTATCCACAATTGATATAGAGGTGTCCAAGAAATTGACATCAGTGATCCCCACATGATATGTGAATTTGATGGAAGGCCTAAGACAGTTCATGTACAAAATAAATGCTTCAAAGTTACTTTCAGAACCTTTGTAAATAACAAAGCAATCATCGATGTATCTCTTAAACAAAATGATGTTGTCAGCTGATTGTCTTTAATTGTTGACCTACTTAAAAAGGGTGAATGTTGTTTGTTAAGTGAGCTGAAGATAGCGATGCGCTGAAACGTTTGCTTGCTTGCTCGTGTCCATCTGTTTTTCATTCACATGCACTTTGCACTTTTGCACAATGCAATTTATAAAAATTAAAAAGATGCTTTTGTAGACTTTTTAGTCTTGAGTGGATCAGCATGTGGTTAGCCACCCTCTTGCTCATTTTCAAGTATCCTACTGGCTCTACGCACCTGCAGTACAAGGAACTTTTTTTTGGAGCGCTACAATTTTCTCAAATTTCTCAAATCTATTTTAATTTATCCAGCTTGATGAAATATTGTATTATAATATCGTACTATTAATGAATTAACATTCACTAATGAATGCTGTTTGAAAAACAAAGACGAAAAAAATCTGCTGGTGAGTACAGGCAGGTTATAATCACAGCAGGCTTCTCAGGTCACTCCAGACATTATATTGTTCAATATATTTCATTACCTCCCCTTTACTGTCTCTCATATTCTCTCTCTCTCTCTCTCTCTCTCTCTCTCTCACACACACACTGAGTAGGCAGTGCAATACAGCTGAAATATACAAAACCATCTTTTCAGTCTCCCTTCCCCTGCGTTATCTCTCCTTCCATCTCACGCTTCCCATATGCATGTGTCGGTATCAGAGCGACATGTGATTCACGCTAATGTGCAGAACTTATTGGGAAGTGCAGCTGTAACATGTATTCTGTATTCCAGCAGCCATATGCTCAAGCTGCTCACAGCACAGACCTGCCAGGGATGTGGTTACACTTCTCATGACAGTCACACGTGATCCACGAATCATTGTGTGCGTATCACCACCTTTAATCGATTTTGTTTGGAAAGATTATCATTCTTGTCAAAAACTATGAAGGTTTTGTCTCTGAGATAAAAACCACAGCTCGAAGCCAGAGGGGAAAACACTAGTGTGGTGTAACATTAATATACTACAGCCATCACCAACAAGGCCATTACATAACCAGATAGGGAATCCATCAGTAAGTCTGTATTATTCATGACGATGTTTTCACAAGACTACAAACGTGGCTGCTGCAGAAAGGAGGCAACCCCATTGCTAGTACTAGAGAGCTCTGCATTCCCGTTCCTGGCTCAGGCCCAAAACACCCTCTTCTCACCAAAAAGCTTGACTTACAGGGTGACATCAGCAGTCAGAGACTGTGTTAACAAGTATGGGAATGATTATCCTCCTGTGGGCACTGAAATAGCATAATGAGCGAAGTGAAACATTAGCACTCATTTGAAACTCACTCAACAGGCAGAGACGTAATTAAATGGCTGCATATGCAGGTTAACTGTCTATTTGTTGACAGAGATGTTTTCACTCAGGCCATTGAGGGACAGTTCGCATGTTCACCTTAGCTATTTTTTTTTTTCTTTGTATTTGCAGAGGGTGCAAGAGGATTTCATCAAATGCAGATGAAAACGGTGGTTGAACCTCTGATGCTGATGCTCACTAACGTTGACAGATATTTAAAAAGCATTTAAATTATTCAGGGTGTGATGTTGCATCCAAAAAACCAGGCATGCTTACCTTTGCTCTTTACTCATATCTCTATGTAAAAGTCCTATTTATGTTTTCATGAAGGCATAAATTGTTCAAATTGACAGTGCACCAAGTTCCTCTGGAATATCTACACCTATTTTTTATTGTAGTGGACAGATGCTTGTAACTACTCAAATTATATGAAATCTCAAGGTACATTAATATGATACAGTTTGGTGTCAAATGAAGCTAGTTAGTTTATTTATTTGTTTTTTTATTAAGCATTGGAGGTACAAATCCACGGTCATAATTTTGACAAAATCTCTTTAGACATGGCCTTTTGCCTATAAGGTTACAATAATAACATAAACAAACAAAACAAATCCACAAGTTATTATAGCTCATATAACATTTACTTTGACCTACATCTAAGCAGTAATGTTTTAGCATCATTACAATACTATTCAAGTTTTTATTCATATTTAAATAAATTTTTATTTGTGTATTTTCTGTTTTCATTTTAATTTTAGTTTTATTCGTTTTTTTGTGTGTGTTTTTGTCCGTTTTATTATTATTATTATTTTCCATTAAATCCATAGTTTTTATATTTTATTTTAATCCAGTTAAGGAAAAAAAACAAAAAAGCAATTGTTTTATATACAAATTGTTTGACATCCTGAACTGACAATCAACAAGCAGCTCTTTTAACTAACTATATAAATAAAATTAAAACATTTTAAGCAATTAATAGAAAGTGCCAAAATCCATCCATCCCTGCTGGAGCATTTCCTACTGAGAAACACGACATTGACAAGTCATTTTGGGGAAAAAATAATACATAACTAAATAAAAGATTAAGAATGATTTTATTCTTGTTTTGAATTAAAAATAAATATTAATGTTTTTTCCCCTGTGATTTAATCATTCCTGCATCCCAGTATTAAGCAGTGTAGTCATCTCTTTGTCAGCACAAAGTTTGCAATTAACTGATGTAGCGCTGCTGTTTACACTGGGCTAGGTGCCATCTGTGCTGAAGATGAAATACACTTGGCTTTTACTCATTTTACTCCGATACAAAAGACATGCTTCAGCAAAGACCATAAAGGCCTCTCTGTCTCAGTGGAGAATGATTTTTGCCAAACACACATGAATAGTGTAGATAACAGCAAACTTGCACCACTAAGACCAATCGCTCTGCTGCTCTGTCACATCTTACTTCTGTTTCTCAAACAACGTACATAGATATAGACCTCATATGCCATCTGATACATCTACACCGGGACTTTGATTCATTTTGCACTCTCTAAATAGACTTTTATACCCACTTTGATCCCTCAGTGTAATTTGTGTGAGAGGTTCTGGATCACCTCCTCAAATTCTTGGCTGGGCTTCACAAGCAGTGGAGGACTTTTATTGCTCAAAGGCAAGCCGGGGTAAATCAGACCCGCTTCCTGAGCAGATGCATATGGGAGATTTATGGCGACAACAGGCTGGGGATAAATATAAAAACTGATCAGGAAGGGAGGGGTGTTTGTTTGTTATAAGTCTGATGGAGACAATAAGGTTATGTGGAAAAATTTAAAAGGATTGTAAATAAATGAACAACTGAATAAATAAATATTTATATTATTTAGTATATGTGGGAGTGACTGTGTGTTTTGATAATTCCTCATTTCTAATATGTTAGTTACTTTACATTATAGAAAAATGCATTTATCTAAAGCAGCATACATAAATAACAAAAAACATTGTTTTTGTAACAGTTTAATTAAATATTTACTGAGTTATACTAAAGAATCCCACATTGCAATGCAGAATGCTACATTATTATTATTATTATTATTATTATTATTATTATTATTGTTATGTGACGCTATGTAGGACAAGTGGTTTGGAGAATGGGTGGATGATGATGGTGATGATGATGATGATGATTATGATTATAATGATATTATTATTATTATTGTTGCTGTTGTTATTAATCCACTGTTGTTATTATAATTATAGAACTGAAATAGTCTCCACCATCTCTGTGACCCTAGGACAAGTGGTTTGGAGAATTTTAATAATATTTAATAATAATAATAATAATAATAATAATAATAAATCATTCATTAAAATCCAAATCCAGAATTTCGATACATTTCTTATTCCATCTTTTGAATTACAGAGAAAATGTTCATGTCATGCTAATCATTTTCATTTCTATCTGTTAAATAAATGTTTAGAGAAATCATTTCCTTCCCAGATGAGATCTGTCACTCATTTCATGACAGATTAATTCCTAAACACACATTTCCTTCCTGTCAACTATATGGGAAAATCCATGCTTTAAAAATGCTACTTACTTCTTTTTTTTTGGGTTGAAGTAACCAGTATCAGTATCATTTTTCCTCAATAATGTGCTTTGATATAATTTTCACATTAAAATCCACACTGAAACATTTAAAGATAAAATATGACAGACAGAGACATACAAGTAACTGTAACTGTAGAGAGCAATGTGATAATGCCTAACAGAGGGTTTGAAGAACGGATAAGAGAGGAATCACTGGTTTAAAACGTCAAAATTGATTGAAATCTAAAGGAAGGGTATTTTAGCAGGAACTGAATTTGCAAAGATGGAAGTGGGTGTGAAAAAAACAAGATGAGAATGTGGATTGAATCCTGTGTCCTATTAAGAAAAGCTTTTCAATAATAAAAAAGTATTTTCATTGTGGTTTTTAAAATTATTTTTGAGCAGTCAAGCAAACAAAACCACTGCTGTATGCACATTTTGAATAAACAAGTGTACAAAAAGCATTAAAAAGAAACTTTTTTTAAACCATGAATAATTTAGAAGGCCCCCATTTCTTATCCATTAAAAACACACATTCCTGGACTCATCCAGATATGACAGGAAGTTCGAAATCATTGGAAAAAATGGAGCTGAGTTGGCTTTTTCCTCATTCTTATAGACTGAGAGACACATACGGAGTAGCAGCTCTTCCCTGAACACCAGTACTTAAGAACTCTTACATTACACATTAATCTAATCCTAGCAATTTCCCAGGGCTTTTAACACGGGTGAGGAGACAGGAGGCCAAAAACTAAAAGTGAGAACTTCAGTGGTATTAGGATCATAACAAGACAAGAAATTAAATCAAATTTAACTTCGATCTCCAGCTTCTTCTGTTTGAAAGTCGAGTTCTGACAAATATTAGTATTATGTCATACTCTACGACTTCAGCTTCAGCAAGAGGGAAATGTGATGAATGTTACAGACATGTCTGAAACATGAGAACTGCAAAGATTTGTATTTCTCTGTTACTAATCTGATTTCATATCATTCTGTTCACTTTAGCAGTGTTTATTAAGACAGGATTGGGATCTAATTCTGTGTTGTGCAGCCCTTAAAAGGAATAATCCTATTGATACAGAGTATTTAATCGGAATGACTAAACTAGACATCCACCGGCGTGGTTTGCATTCTAATTGGTTTGTATGTTTGGAAGGATAGCTTACTCAGACAGTTGTTTTTTCCTTTGCTAGTGATGAACCACTTAAATGTGGCTTTACTGTAGATTATAATCATAAGGGATTATCTTTAGCCCTTTATCTGGTTTTGAGAGGAACTGCCATGTGGTAAAGACATGTGCGCTCATGTGTAAATATTTCAGACTAAGTTGATGGAAAGGTCCAGTGAGGATACAACCAACCCTCTGCTAATCTAGGAGAAGGTAAGTGCCATAACTCTTAAACCATATTTGGAGAATGTCTTTTATTATTGATGACATATTTTGGGACTAGAGTTGGCTAGGCCTTTTCTGTCAACAGCGGGCATTGGTGCACAAACTGTCACTGTATATTTGGTTTATTATTCACTTACAAGTTCTTTACCATTTCAGATGTTCATCTGGTCATCAGTGTTCTCCAGGGAACCCCAGGTTCCTGGTCAGCGCTAGCCGGAGGAACTGGTGATTAACAGGCTGATGCTGGAGCTGGGCTCTTTGCTGAAGCGCACAGAGTGCCTCCGCCAGGATAGGACGACGGAGAACCGCAGGTGCAGCTCCTTTGTGGATACAGCTGGCTGGCTGCACCTCCACAAAACTAATTCCTCCTATGAGATTCCAGCTGGGGAGATGCTGGAGCTTCAGGATCTGTGTGCTAAGGTCTCTCCCTCCCAGTGCGGTCCCCTCATCCTCAGGTAGGCCTACGTCAATAGTAGGTTAGAGTTAGACTTTAGTGAACAATACCTCAGACCTCAGACAGCAACATGCATTTAGTTTGAGAATGATCGAGTACCTTAAGTGGTGTCGATTTTTAAAAAGAAATTTCTGTCTGTAAACTTTGGAGTGCAGTCTGTGCATATATATAGCACAACACAATTTATGTTTTGCCGCTCCTAAAAAAGAAGTGTGTTGTTTAAAAAAAAAAAGAAGCTATAGTTATGATGTGCAGTGCTAGGTAATAACTGATTACATGTAATCTGGATTACGTAATCAGATTCCAAAAATTAATTAGGCATTTAAAAATACATGATAACATATCTTATTATTCTCGCAATTGCAATAAATTATTAATAATTTATTGATTCTCACTAACTCTTTTTTCTTCATCTTTTAAAATTTCCTTTTAAATGTAAAAGGAAATATATCAATATACTAATATTTTCTTGAAGTATTCTACTCCCTGAGATTTTTAAGGATTTTTTAAAATGCTTTATTAATTCAATGCCACAAGAACATGAGGTATTACATATTCACATTATCAAATTAATATTATTAGCTGCCAGAGAAAAAAAAGGGGAAGAAAATTACATAAAGTTCAATGCTTTCAGAGCATTACATGTTTTCAGTGCTTTTTTGTTTTTTGTTTGTTCTAAGAGATTTACATATAATTTAAAGTCATTTATAAAATGTGCAAAATATGGTTTACATTGAGCCCACTTCTTCTTATGTATATGGAATTTTCCTAACAAAATAAACAAATGTATAATATGTTGTTCTTTACAATTCAAATGTTTTCTGTATAAAAAAGTATCTATCAAATTTCTATCATACACTCTATTTTTCTGTTAATATAGAATTCAAAATCCTTCCAAAATAATCTTGAATAAATACAATGAAAAAAATATGCAAAATAGTTTCTTTTTCTTGACCACAAAATTCACAGGTATACAAAATATTAAGCTTAAATCTTTCCAAAACATGCTTAGCAGGATAAATTCGATGAAGTATTTTGTTAGACACTTCCTTAATTTTGTTATTGATATAAAACTTATTTGGCAGTTTCCATGCTTTAACCCAAGAGATATTACCAAATAAAGAAGACCAAAAAAATCTTGCTGCAGGTAGGGACACAGAACAAAGAGCATTCCTTATAATCTTATTGCTACACTGTTGTTTTAAAACATCAACGTTTTCAATGAAAATGTTACCACTAGGATTAACCATGCTGATTTCTTCTGAGATACAGTTTTTTTAAAAGTAACATCACACTCTTTGGAATTGCGTCAAAAACAATAGCAAATTCTCTTGGTTTAACTGGTAATTGGAATTTCTGAAGAAATTCAGTATATGACAACAAGTACCCATGGGAATTAACTAACCACCTTACTAAAAGAATACCTTCTTTGAACCAAGTATGATTGAATAAAGATTTGTTTTTAAATAATATGTCCTCGTTATTCCATATGAAATAGTTGTGGGGTGAAAAATTGTGCTTATACATCAATTTCCATGCTAACAGGGCTTGTCTGTGAAAACCGGCCAATTTAACAGGAATTTTGTCAACAGAAAAATTACATTTCAACAAATAGTCTATGGCTCCAAGAGTATTAAATATATAATTTGGAAATACATTCCAAGGACTTTCTCTATTCTTCATAAACTCTATCAACCATTCAAGTTTAAAAGTGTCATTGAGAGTATTATAATCTAAGACCTCCAGTCCCCCTTGCTCTTTAGGATTACAAATGACCTCCTTTTTAAAATAATGTGGGTTTTTTCTCCAAATAAAGTTATAAAGAATCTGATCTAGATCTTTAATAATCTTGGGAGGCACATCTAATGATAATGATGTGTAGACAGATCTAGATATACCTTCCGCCTTTGACAATAATACCCTCCCAAATATTGAGATGTCCCTCATGATTTTTAAGGAATTTAAGGTAACATGTTCATGGTTCTCTGACATTGGTTAATGGTCACATGACATGCAGGTAAGCAAATCAAATATTGAATCTTTTTTGTAAGTGTTTTATTTTGATTTATTTTACAATTATTTAGATTTCACATTTTACGATTTAATTATTAGCTTTTCATTAAACTCATCCACCCATGCTGTTTATTCATGAACCCCACTTTGGGAAACCCTTACACAATGTAATGTTTTATGCACTTCGTGTTATTAAAAACAATAAATGTAATAGCTTATTTCTTTCTCTTGGTATTTTTATATCAATATGGTACAAGATTTAAATCAATGTGATAAATGAGTTAGGTCAAAAGTAATCAAAAAGTAGTCTGATTCTATTACCTAAAATGTGTAATGTAATGCATTACATCTGCAATTTTGTTCATGCATTTTGGAATCAGTAATGGACTACAAATTGCAACTAATCTATCCAGCACTGAAATGGACTTGGAACAAAAGTTTTGTAGTTACTATTTAACTTCAAACACTTCAAAAGTGTTTAAGCAGCCTATTACCTCCCATCCTTAGTGTCACCATACTTAAATACATAGAAAATAAAATAAATTCACATAGGCATGCATCGAAACATTTCTGGTTACTGAAATGTTAAATTGAAAAACAAAAAACGCTTTAATTTCAAAACCATTTCTGTGGTAACCTCCCCTCATGATATGAAAACACATGAAAAATACTACATTATACAAAAAAAATCACATTGGCTTAGACGTTTTGTCAAAACTAACCAAGTCATTTCAGTGGATGATGAAGTCGGTTTTCATAGCAGAGGACATTTTCCACTAAGTTTTTGTAGCCACAAAGTGTCTTATTTACTCTTATTTACTCCTAAATGGTACATATTTGTACCTTTTGAAAGGGTACCGCCTCAAAGTGCCAGTTTTGTACCTTTTTTCTGAGAGAGTGGAACAGTTCTGTTGATGTAAAAGGTACTTCACTGAATCAGATGCTAATGAATAACCTTCATTTTTAAGAGCGTATTGCTCTTCTTCTCATTCAAGCAGCATGGTCTTGCTGTTTCAGCATCATGAACCTTTTGTACACTTCCCTTCCATCAAATGTGGCATATTTATCAAATGCAAGAATTAAACATTATAGTTTTAAAATGCCGCTTTTGTCCTTTATTTAAAAGTAGCTTTGATTAACTTTATTAATAATCTGAATGAATTTGGAGTAATCAGTTACTACATATGCTACTGTAAAAAAGACAAATAGCAACAGACATTACAAAGCAAGCATACAATTCTATTTCTTCCATTTTACAGTATGCATTTCACAAATGGTGGGGTAGGACGTTCCCCCAATCTCAATGTCCAGTTAAACACAAAAGGATGTATTCTCTAGAAAACTCCATTTGAAGTATTCTCATGGACCCCATGAGACATTTCAAACAAGCTTGTGAAGGAGGATTAAAACACCCAATGAAATAAAAGAAAAATCCTGTTTGAATTGTGTTTAACTTTCATGATTCACAGCCAAAATTTGTAAAAGTTCTCTAGCTCCAAATACTTATTTCTCACCTGCTGAACCTGCTGTGTTCACAAGTTTTGTAAACGTGGTAATCAATCCCAAAATCAAAAACAGAAAGAATACATATTAAAACCTCTAGACAGTCATCATAAAGGTGTAGAAGCATAATCCTCATTTGAGATGGCTTGGTAGTCTACTGCAGCAGGCAGAATATAAGATGGATTCTGTTACAAACCACTGCATAAAGTCTTCTCTAAAAGAAGATTTAGACAACAGAAAGAAAAAAAATGCAAATGCATAATAAGGAGGGGCGTGGGGTAAATAAACATAAAATTTCTCAAGAGCAATTTTTGAGGTGACAAATAATACAGCTAAAATTGTACTTGTAAGGATATGTATACACAGAGGAAAGCTTATACTACTATTAGTGTAGCAGGGAGACCAGACCGTGTCAAATTAGATAACTTCAAGCTATTGTGGTCGCGCCACGACTGCGCTCGTGTCCATTGTAGACATGACTATCTGTCACAGTGTTGCCAAGTCCGCGGTTTTCCTGCGGAATTGGGTTTAGGGACTACTTTATCACTGTTTCCGCGGGTTGAAGCAACCCCAATAATGTAATATTTAGCCCCTGGAATGCGAATTTTACCAGGAGACCCCTCGAAACGCAGTTAGTTTGGGCTAGTTTTGAGTAGCAAGCAATTGGGCGGGTTTTGTTGTGTGAAACCTGGCAACCCTGTCTGTCAAGCAGGTAACATTATTATTGCTAACATAGCAGACTTATAAAAAATACATTGGCATCATCTGTATTAGAGAGAAAATAATCACTTCATCCGATGTTTAAGTGAATAAAATAGCCTTGACAGCCTTACTTACTAGAGTTCCACAACTATTGGCTTTGTTCTCTCTCACCGGACTGGTGTGTGTGTAGGACAGGTGATGCAAAAGAGGAAAGCAGGCATTTGGACCAAAGCACTGTGAGGCAAGGGAGGGGGAGTCTCAAAATGTTTCTAAACTTAAAATGCATTTTTGTCCCGTTTGCGTTGCTTTACTACTTACACAATTATTTAAAGTATAAAGCATTGTTATTTACAATACACAGTGGTTTTTAAATCATATTTTTAGGGGGGACAACCCTCAGATGCAGAAACATATCAGATTGAAATTTAAATGGACAGACTGTTTTAAATCAACTACAAACTGACAAATGCTCTGTCTATATAGAGTCTTACGAATATTCAATTCCATCCATTTTGAGGAAGAAGATCACTAAAAGAGAGCTTGGCAGCCAGTGAGGATAGAAAGAGCAGAGAAAAGAAAAAAAAGAGACTGAGAGAACGGCCCTTTTCATTCCTCAAATACTGAGAATCACCCGAATCTGCGCCTCTTAAGAGTGGACATCAGGTCATGAAAACCACAAAGACAATGAAAAAAATGATGAGGATTAGGAACATCTTGATGAGCAGCCAGCGGTTGCTGGACACAGACTGGAAATATTTGAGTATCTCTGTGTGCGCGAGATCCACGTTCAGCTGAGTGTCCTCGACATTAGCATCAATTCTGTCAGAGAAGAGAGAAGTTCAACGGAAAGAATTATTGTTTGTTCATACATAGTGTAAATAACACTACCCTTTAAAAGTTTGGGGTCAGTTTTTTTTCAGTCTTATGCTCACCAAGGTTACATTTATAAAATCAGTAATATTGTGAAATACAATTTAAAATATTAAAATGTTTCGTTTTAACTCCAGTTTTCAGTGTCACATGATCCTTCAGAAATCATTCTAATATGCTGATTTGATGCTCAAGAATTGTTTCTTTTATTATCAATGTTGACAAAAGCTTTGCTGCTGAATATTTTTGTGGAAACCGTTACATTAAACAAAGTTCAAACAGTATTTATTTTAAATAGAAATCTTTTTATTATAAATTATACTACATTATAAATGTTATTTCGTTTGAACGGTAGTGTATGTCTCAAGATGTTAAAGTGGAGTCAAGATGCTGGCCTATTCAAAACAACCTAAATCATTATTCTGCCAAAACAATTTAGAAAACTATTTTTTATGACACTGGTACCACTTACTACTGAAGAAACTGCTGGGTAACTGTTATGCGGCAGTAAAAGTGGTGATTACACTGGCAGAGAGCTTTTCATTATGGTCATACACAGTGATGACCAAACCACAAATGGAAGCAAATGGGAAAAAACACACTTGTTTATTGATTAGACACTTAAAATGAAATAGAAAAAAATAAAGACTGGTGCTTGAATCTGACCTACATTTCTAGGTACATTTCTAAGTCATATTTATGTACTAGTATTTATTATTTATTACTATTTTGAATTAGCTTTTTTTTTCTTATATTTTCAGATATTTTATATTTGTGTTTAAGTTTTAGTAATTCCATTATATGCTTTGTCATTTTTATTAGTTTTATTTCAGTTTTACTTACAGTAATTTCAACTTCAACGAAAATTAACTAAACGGATAGTTCACCCAAAAATGAAAATTCTGTCATTAATTACTCACCCTCATGTCGTTTCAAACCCGTAAGACCTCCGTTCATCTTCAGAACACAAATTAAGATATTTTTGATGAATTCTGAGAGTTCTCTGACCCTCCCATAGACAGCAATGCAATTAACACGATCAACGTCCAGAAACATAGCAAGGACATCGGTAAAATAGTCCATGTGACATCAGGGGTTCAACCGTAATTTTACGAAGCTACGAGAATATTTTTTTGTATGCAAAGAATATTCAACAATTCGTCTTCTCCACGTCACCCTAGCACCATTTTGGAGAGTATCCACTGGATGTAAACAGCATATGCTGTTCTGTGTCAGCTGCGTCACACGGATACGTTTTCTAAGTTTATTTACGCTTTGATTTGAACAAAAACAACGTATCCACATGGTGCAGTTAACGCGGAGACGAATTGTTGAATAAAGTCGTTATTTTTGTTTTCTTTGCATACAAAAAGTATTCTCGTAGCTTCGTAATATTACGGTTGAACCCCTGATGTCACATGGATTATTTTACCGATCTCCTTGCTACGTTTCTGGACGTTGATCGTGTTAATTGCATTGCTGTCTATGGGAGGGTCAGAGAACTCTCAGAATTAATCAAAAATAGCTTAATTTGTGTTCCGAAGATGAACGGAGGTCTTACGGGTTTGAAACGACACGAGGGTGAGTAATTAATGACAGAATTTTTGGGTGAACTATCCCTTTAAGTTTAAGCTTTTAAAATGACATTTTACTCATTTTATTTTAATTATCTAAAATGACTTTTAATAGTTTTGGTAAACAATAACAACAGAAATTTAGGTGAAAATGTCAGAAAATCTATCTAAATGGACATAGAATACCTCCTCATGATGAAGAATCTCTCAAGGAAGATCCTTCCTCACCTTTGTACAGTCTCTTCCTGTTCTTTCACCATATGAGCCAGCTGCTGAAATATGGATCCGAGCTCCACAATGGTGGACTCTATATTCTGCATAGTGTCAGCACGGTTCTGAATGTATGAATCCTAAACAAACATGACAACGGAGATTCAAACTTACTTAAATCAGTTGCTGTACATTCTAAAACAACCGATGAACAAACAATACCCGTTCACTGATTAACTGCATCTGCTGACTGGAGCTGAGGTCCATATCTATAGATATATCCGTCTTCTTGGAGTCGTCCTGCATAAGCACCGAATTGTCTGTTGAAAGAGGACCAAAAGTGAAGAATAACTACATGAATGTGGACAACATCTGCTTTTTTCACAAGTAGAGATGCTCTTACTGAAGTTGTTGGCGTGGAAAGAGGAGGACGAGGCAGGAGTCTGAGAAAATTGCTCTTGCCTGCTTCTCTGCTGTTTTAGGTTCTAAACAGAGAAAACATGATTCAAATATTGAAAAACTGATCAGAAACGTAGCATGATGGTACGCGGTCGAACATTTAAAAAGTAAATCAAATACCTCTGTTCTGACTTCCAGGACTGACTTGAAGTCACTCGACATCGATGCCAGTTTGGACTACAAACAGAAAACAGGCTTTAATTTCAAGCGGAAGCCCACTAGACATCTTTACTTTGTGACTGAGCAGTAAGGCCAGAGGTTAATACCTGTAAAGAGACTACGATGGTGTTGGAATGCGTCTGAAGATGTCTGCCATTCTGTCCACTCCGTGATCGAACGAGTTCCTGCAGGCCAGCTATCTGCTTATTTAGACTGTTAATGTCCTGAATGAACACAGACAGATTGTAGTATGAAATGGACAGACAGAATAATGTGTCCTTGGCGAAGGGAAAGTAACAATCACCCTAACCTGTTTCACAATATAAGTGAGTTCATCAATTTCAGCTGCTTTGTCATCAAAAAGGGACTTTCTTTTGGCAACTGCAGGTGAAAACAGATTGAGTTACACGTCAAAACAGTACACAGTGGCACATGTGTGAGAAGAGATACTTACGGATTGTGAGCTTCTCCAACTTGGCAATAGTGTTGCTGAGGTCTCTTCCAATTCGCCTGTTAATGAGATGCGGTCAATATCTGTCATAAGGCCAAGTCGATGAAATAACACAGACCATTAAAGCTTAAGTAGGTCTGAATAAATTATAGGTCAAATGCAGCGTCTCGGTGCCAATACTAAACACAGTTGCAGGAAAAAGTCTGTAAACCCTCTGGATTTTCCAGGAAATTGGTCATTTGATCTAATCTTCAACAATAAACAAACAATAGATTGAAGTATGTAAAGCTTCAAAAGCTAACAGCAGTCAGGAGTCAGCTAACCTGGAGTGCAGTCAGACACTAAAAATCATTCACAAATTTGGAGTTTGACATTTGGGTCAATCACATCATGCTCCTTTGTTTATTTTTATTCAGACCTATTAATGTACTGATAAAAAAAATACAATAAAAATGTAAGTCATACTTAGGAAACTTTTTAATAAAGTAAAAAATGTCGGTGTGACACCACTGTTGTGATAGCATAATGACAATTAATTCTTGAAAAAGAAAAGCCTGAAGCACTAGCAATCAAAAGTTTATTAAAGGTGACATATCATGAAAATCTGACTTTTCCAGGTTTTAAGTGCGATAATCAGGTCCCCGGTGCATCTATCAACCAAGGAAACGTGAAAAAGATGAACCCAGTAACTTTGTTTTGGTAAGCCTTTTTCTGCAAGCGTCTGAGAAAATGAGTGCGTCTGACTTCGCTCCTTTGGTGACGTGGCAAAGGGATCTCATTATAATATTACCACCCCTTAATCTGTAAGTTTCTACCCACGGCGCCGTCATTTTGATTTGGCAAGCGACAAGGTGTATTAGTTCTAATGCCATGGCGAAAGTTCACTAACTGTTCTGTCTTTGGCTGCACAGACGAGCACAGAACACTGTTTAGAGTCCCAGCCTCAGAGGAGACAAGAGAGCAGTGGATTTTTTATTTTTATTTAATGTTTATTGCTGCTGCCACACAGATCTAAAATAAACATGCAATTTATTTCCCAGCTGTTTACCTTCACAGACATAACCGTTTTTGTAACTCATGTGTGTTTTTAACGTAAACTTGTGTGTGAATGAAAACTTAGTTTAGTACTCATATGCTGTGACAGCCGCTTTCTGTCCGTGCGCTTCGGTTGTGTGCGCTCAGAAAACCGTATATCAGAAGTTTAAACTAATATGGTTTAAAACGCATGATTTCAGCGTGATAAACATGATAATCAGAACAAAAAAGATGTTTTTAGCAGGTCCGAGCTGTAATGTAGAGGTCTGCAACCGCGGGACCCGACCGGATTTTTTGCGCCGCGGGATTAAATTCCTGAATAAAACGCAGTAGCGGTCGGTAACTCTGGTGTAATTTGAACGGAAGCGGGCAGTCTAACAATATTCCGTTCCCGACGTCCATTTAGAACAGCATATCTGCGCTTTATTCTTATTGACCACCGGTACAGCTTGCGCTCAGGACTGCACGCATGCTTTAAACGTCACAAGTTTTATTTGCGGGGTCTGTGCGCAGCATGTGCATAACGATGCTCAAAGCAGGCTGTACCTGTGATAAATATACGGCCCTCAGACAGAACAAGCAGGTTGTCGATGAGTGACAGAGCAGAATAAGGATGGAGCAAAGTGTGGATGCGCTGTCCTTGAAGGAAGTTCAACTTGGTTTTGTTTATATTTTGCTTAGCCTATCATTTTAAATGAAAGATGTCGTATTTATTTATTTTTCTCTGCGACACTTTTCCAACTGTGCGAACAGAAAAATGTCAAACGAATTTAGTATTTTGACAAGACAAATAAAAATAGCTAATAGGCTATTTTTGTACAACCTACATTTACATTTTTTTTTCTCTCTGCAACACTTTTTTCCTATTGTGTTGTCAATGTTAAACGAATTGTATCCTGACAAGATGAATAAAAATAAGAAATACAATTTTTGTACAACATTTTTATTTTCTCTGATACTTTTTTTCCTACTGTGTTGCATAAAATATTAAACAAATTTTGTGTCTTAAGATAATTCATATAAATTGAAGTCAAAGTCAATAAATTCAAGACTCTTGACAAGACGAATAAAATAACATACAATTTTGTGCAGACTACACTTTTATTTGTTAGCATATCTCTCTTTCTTTCAGTAGCGGAAATTTAAATGTGAGATTCTGGAAGTGAGATCTAAATTTAACGGGAACGATCGGGTCGGGAAGAAAATTATTCTAAGCAGACAGCAGGAGAACAAAGAGTGAATATACAGCGGGAGCGGGAGCGGGTGGGTGCGGAATAGAACCTTGCGGGAGCGGGACTAAAAAAAACAGTCCTGCGCAGATCTCTACTGTAAAGGCGCAGCTCTATTCTGGAAAAGGGGGCGGGGAGCAGCAGCTCATTTGCATTTAAAGAGACAGGCACGAAAAAACAGCGTGTTTCTGCTTCCACTCAAAATATGTCCTGCGCAGACCTCTACTGTAAAGGCGCAGCTCTATTCTGGAAAAGGGGATGGGGAGCAGCAGCTCATTTGCATTTAAAGAGACAGGCACGAAAAAACAGCGTGTTTCTGCTTCCACTCAAAATAGGCATTTTCAAAATGATATAATAAAAGATCTGTGGGGTATTTTGAGCTGAAATTTCACAGACACATTCTGGGGACACCAGAGACTTATATAACATATTGTAAAAAGGGGCATAATATGTCTCCTTTAATGTTTTTGAAAGATGTCTCTTATTCTAACCAAGCTGCATTTATCGGATTAAAAATACAGTAAAAACCGGAATACTGTGAAATATTATTACAATTGAATACCTGTCATCTATTTTAATATATTTAAAAATGTATTCCTGTGATGAAAGCTGAATTTTCAGCAGTCATTACTCCAGTCTTCAGTGTCACATGATCCTTCAGAAATCATTCTAATATGCTGATTTGGTGCTCAAGAAACGTTCCTTAATATCATTAATGTTAAAAACTGTTGTGTTGCTTAATATTTTTGCAGAAAATGTGATACATTTGTATTAAGATTCTTTCATTATTCAAAACAGCATCTATCTAAAATATAAATATTTTGTAACATTTAAATGTCTTTACTGTCAATTTCCTTGCTATATTAAAATGATTAATTTCTTTAAAAAATAATATTGACCCAAACATTTTGAACAGTGGTCTATATATGGTCTATATATTTAACAGAATTGCCAGAGTAAAAACAATGTAATTTAAGAATGAATAATTAATGATATCTGTAATTTATAATCATAAATCAAAAGTGTAATTAAAATGATATTACTTGTTACTTAATTACACAATATGATATTTCTTGAGTGAATAAACTTTCTAGGTTTTGTTTAAAATCTTGCTTTGCAAATATACATATTCATTATTATTATGCATTTTTCTCATCACTTGTTTTCTTTTTATTTTGTAGCGAGCATACATAATTGTATTTTGTACCACACTCTGAGAGTAGGAAATACTTTTGTTTGATTTCATCTTGATAAGTCTGTTAACATATCAAACCAAATGTTGATTTATTGTTTTTACCTCTCTCTTGTTAAAAAACACCAATGATTAAAAAAAATAAGAGAGTGTAATTAAAATGATATTACTTGTTACTTAATTACACAATATGATATTTCTTGAGTGAATAAACTTTCTTTCTAGGTTTTGTTTAAAATCTTGCTTTGCAAATATACATATTCATTATTATTATGCATTTTTCTCATCACTTGTTTTCTTTTTATTTTGTAGCGAGCATACATAATTGTATTTTGTACCACACTCTGAGAGTAGGAAATACTTTTGTTTGATTTCATCTTGATAAGTCTGTTAACATATCAAACCAAATGTTGATTTATTGTTTTTACCTCTCTCTTGTTAAAAAACACCAATGATTAAAAAAAATAAGAAAAAAAGGGTACATTTCTAAAGAAAACAGGTTTACTTTTCTTTTTATAGGCATTCACAAAAAGCAATGCCTGACGTGAACCATGCCTGGAACAAAAGAGATCTCACAGCACCTAAGATTAAGAATTGCTGACTTGCATGAAGCTGGAAAGCCACCTTCAACCTAACTGAGACACTTCAACATGACCTTAAGAGAGCAACCAAACCAAACACTCCAAGAATATTGTAGAACTTAAACTGTTACATTTAGAGGAACGGTGTAAAATTCCTCTGGTTCATCGAGGACTGAACCGCAATAAACACTGGGTTCATTGAGGTTTAGTGATCCAAGCATTATCAAAAACAAGCATTCACATATTATTTCCACCATGCACTGGGAATATGTACACAGTGTGCAAATAAAACCAAATTATATTCACATATCAGTATGTGTGTGCTATTAATTTAAGCAGAATATGCATGGGTATTGCTGTTACTTATTTGAAGATCAGATCAAATAAAAATGTTCAGAAATCCAAGTAAATCACATTCTTTCCCCCTTGAACTTTATATGAGCGATTGAGAGTTTAACTCACTTAGCCAAGAGTGTGAATTCACTCCGCTGTCTGACTGCACTGTTGACAGCTCTCACAGGTTGTGCTCCATTCTGGAAAAGAACAAGAGAAAAACTTCAACACAAACCTATTAGCCACTCGCAGGTTACTGGACAAAATGCATCAATAGTTATGGCACCTGTCTCCCCTGCAGGGACTTGCACGCCGACTGAAACTCGCTGGTACGGTCTCGGCAGGACATGCTGAATGTGTCTAGGACAGGGGCGATGGGTGCTGGGACAGCCAGGGGGGTTTCCAGCTGCTGGACCAGCTGGGACTGGGTCTGAGACGGCCCAGCGTACACCCCGTCCTGGCTGCTTCTAGGACCGTGACGCCGCCGTGCATTCATGGATGCACCAACTCATCACCTTAAAAAGAGGAAAGAGAGATCAAAGTGAAAGTGTGTTAACAGTAAAACTCCCTTACAATTTTACTTTCATTATTTAGCATAAAGTCAAAACAGGACTCTGATGAAGATGCATGTAGCCGTGTCTCACAACTTAAATAGTGTCTAGACTGGGAATGTACCTATGATATTCATAATATGCCGATTTACATATGCATTTATTGTATTATTATTATTTTTTGTATCAATTTTGAAAACAGTTGTGCTGCAGCTTAATATTTGTGTAGAAACTGTATCATTTTAGGATTCTTTGATGAATAGAAAGTTCAACATAACAGCTTTTACTCGAAATCTTTTGTAACATTATAAATGTCTTTCCTGATCAATTTAATTAGACAGCAGCTGTTTTGAAGAGAATATATCTAGAAACTTATGCGCCTCTGCTGTTGTCATCTGCGCAGTCATTTTAAAAACAAAAAAATCCAGCAGTGTGGTAGTATGTGTTCTGCGTATCTCATTATTTTGCAATGCTTTTTATACTCTTTTCATGAAATCCAGCTCTTGTTAGCTGCTAAGCTCAGTGTGTAGCTAAATATATGATCCTAATGTTTCATCGGTCAAACAATGAGAAGCGCCACACGCGTCTGAATAAATGAACAGCGTTAATTTGTGAAGTGAAGAGGAGATGGCAACATGTGAGCTGAAAGATACAAAGATTATTTTCTCACCACTCTGCCTCTCTGATGGCTGAACTGTGTGTGTGCAGGTTGTGAATTATATCCGGGTCTTTACACAAATATTGACGTCTCTGCCACGTATTCTTAAAGGCGATTCGCTGATTATCTTCAACACAAGGTGGCGCTGTAACACTTTGTTTGATGTAGTGAGTTGAAGACAACACAGATGAGTGAAAATGACTGAAACATTGTATAGATACTGATATCATTATTTTCATCAGTTTTATTGTTAAATTAGTCAAACACATGACTGAATTAAAATCGTTTATTAATAAGAAAGCAATCAAAACAGGCACCAGAATGTATGCACCATGTTTGACATTCTTTCTGAATGTGTTTTCACCTGTAGCATTTCCTTTCTTCTTCTTTTCTTCTCTGTTAGGCTTATTTTTGTTTAATTTTATAATCTCTTAATAATTAATAATGTAATTGCTTACTTTTACTTGAAGCAATGTAGGAATGTTTGTCTGTTCTTATTTCGTCTTGTATGTAGAATGTGCATAAAAAACAACTGAGTGAAAGAAAAGTTTTTGAGAGTAACTAAAAGAGAAAAAAGTCTTTGTACTTAAGTGAACAGCAATTTTTTTTTTTTCAGATAAAAGCAGTGTTTTACACAATCTTAAATATAAAAGTAATGTTGTTATTATTATATTTAATATATTAATAATGTTAGTAATAGGAAATCATTTAAATAACTGTTAAAGGGGTCATATGATGCTTTTTTAAAGATAATTATTTTGTGTGTTTGGTGTAACAAATTTCTGCGGCATGGATGAGCTGTATCAAAAAGCATCATAGTTGGCTTCTGTGCCTGCAAGAAGAAAGAAAATAATAATAATAATTATTATTATTATTATTTAAACACCACGAGAAGTTAACTTGTAAATAATACAAATCATACAGATATATGATTTACAGAAGATCTATGAAATTATAAAGCAATCATTGCTTTTAATGTTAAGTCATAAACCTGAACATTACCTGCACTGACACTGGCTGTGTTCAACAAACGGCAGCTCAATAATCTCTTCAACAGTATCCCCATGCACATTCTTGGCAAACTGCTTCAACTGTAATTTTGTTGGGAAAAACATTATAAAATAACTAACAAATAAGAGTTGGAACAACACATGTTATGATGGACTGTCTGAATCCATTACATTGCAAGTACTGCTCACTGCAGAGCCAAATGACCTCCAGCTCCCCCTCTCTGGATGTCCAGCTCCACCTCTGTGTGAACTAATGGGTGGAGTTATGTTTAGCTATAGGGTAAGGGGTAGGGTTAGGGAGTTGTTGGGTGTCTAGCTCCACCCATTACATCCAGTGAGGGGGAGTTAGAGCTCCAGCTCCTCCCATTTGGCTCTGCAGCGAGCACCCTCTCTTACATTGCCTTACCTGCATGACAGTGGTGTGTGTGCTGACACTCACACACAGCATGGCCTCATCAGAGCAGCAGCCTCCACAGCGCTGCAGAGGCACACAAGAGGGAAGAACACGGCTGAGCATCGCCTCAGGGAACTCGTGCTCAACTTCAACTAAAGTTTCACGAGGCTTGCAAAGGGAGCTGACATAGATATTCCCTGCTAAAATAATTAATTACAATTAAAATATAAAAAATAATAATACGATTGAGAACACACTATGACAAAGACACGTAATATCTGAGTTGAGTTCTCTAAGAAACATTGTTGAAAACAATCAAATGACATGGTCTAATCAACTTCCTATGAATAGTTATAAACAGATAAATGACAGAGAGCGAGAGGGAATACCTTGAACAGATTCATGACCGATATTTTGAGGATGCTGTGGGTTTAAAGATACAACAAGGGTTGGTTAATTTCGATGTTTATTTATTATAGGGTGACCATATCTTAGTTTTTCAAAAAGAGGACAGTAGGGGGCGGGGCTTTACATAACAGTATAAGTAGCAAGTTTTTTTGTTTTTTTTTATTATTTTGTTTTTATAATAAATAAAAAGAAAACAAGAAAGAATAGAAAAAGAATAAGAAATGCTGCATCCAACAAGATCCCGGCCGGACGCATTTTTGTAGGTCCAAAAAGAGGATATGTCCGGGGAAAAGAGGACGTATGGTCACCCTATTTATTAGGTTCCAACTGGTTTTCTACGGCATTCAGTTTCAGAATTACCGACAGGTGTCACTATGTATGGCGTAGCCTGCACGTAAACATTTTGTTGTCTTAATAGCATGTATTGGCCATAAAAATAGAGAGACAGACCGAAAACTTGTGCTACAAATTAAATTAGGCGTGTCTACATCTCTCCTGCCTCCTGTTATAATTACACTAACAGATATTATGAGCCTAAGCACGTACACCATCATCCTAGGTCATTCACCAAAACACGTACGCTGTGTTTACAACACCTACACGCAACTGCAGAAGAGTTACACACGCTGACTATAAATAACTGAACATAATTTCATGCAATTTTAAAAATCACGACATTAATACCGATTTACTACCACTTAATTAGTATACTAGAGGGGGAAAAAAACTAGGCAAAACATTTAGTAAATTATAATTTGCAGGCAATGCAACGGCACAAACTGAAATGAATACATAAATTAGGTTCCTATAATAAACGTCTGATTTTCGGCTAAAAAAAAGGTTAAATTATACCTGAACGTTCATCCCAGATGTCTTGTGGCACAGGACGAGACATAGCACACAGAGAAAAACTCGCATTATACTAGAACTGCTGCCTCACGAGACAAACGTTAGACTGATGATAATTCAGATTACTGTGTTCATTTGAATCCTATTTTCCGCTGAAACTGTTACTCACCATATCCCCAAGACTGAGATTGCAAAATATATTCTGAGAAATTTGGTAACCTTTTTACTTAACTTGTAACATACCTCAATTCATAATTGTTTCTCATAACTCAAAAAACAACAGGATGTGCGGCTTTAAAGTGACACGCAACATATTTGTGAACTAAAATATCTAACTTTATACATATTAACCATTTTGTAACCATTTGAAATATAGTTTTCAAAATAAAATGAAAAAGCATTCATACAAACATTCACTTAAAACCATAATTAGTTTAGCACTTTATTCTTCGGGAAAAACAGCAGCAAATGAGTTTGTGCACTAGGTGGAATGCAATGTATATCTGTGTATGTAGAACTGTCATTCATAGATTTAAGATCTGTGTCTGAGTGCACTCATCGCTGACTATTAACAATGCCTCTTTTTTCTTCTTCCTCAATATCACAAAAGACTGATGGTCCCTTTTGGTATTTCAAACCACGTCAAACCGGTCTTAAGAGTATACACAAACACTGAATTAAAACGACAAGATTTAGCGCTCACCCCCTCACACTGGATTACATAAAAAATAAACAGCACATACCCATCTTAAAAATCAGTTTGGTTTTATCCACCTATTAGCAATGAAAATGGACAATTTAAATGCTAGAGTACAAAGTTTGATTTTAAGAAAAACTGTAAAATGACACCCCTCAATCTGAAGCCCTGTAATTACTCAGACTTCACACAACTACTAGTGATTGACAGAGGTATGTTCTGAGGTGTTCTGGGATGTGCTTTGGAAGAAATGGGTATGAGTCAATATTTACGAATGCAGGAAAGCGAGTCTGGTGCTCAAACCAGACCTGTACACAATGCTGGTGTTCACTTTGAGTGGGACATTCAGTGGATTCTAAACCCACAGTTAGTCTTAATCTCAGCGCTGATGCATAAAAGAAAGGTCTGGTCCTCAAAAGGTCGTGATGATGGATGTCCTGGCAGACCATCAAACAAAGTTCAGCCGTTGCCCTCGTCAGAACAGCTTTATCATGCTTTCTCTTGACTTGCCAACTCCCACCCACTTCACTGAAAAGAGAATTTTTTTTCTTATGACCATTTTGACATTTCTAAGCACATCAGTGGGTTATGTTATTGCACATGAAAGTGATTTCCACAGTATGTGTATTTTTACCTGGCACCTGCAGGAAATTCTCGATAAAGCGAATGTAAGCTTGTGCATGTAAAGGCAGCTCATCAAAACTGCGGACTCCCTCAGTGCTACAACACCAGCCAGGGAACGTCTCATAAGTCACTTGAACCTTTGTGAGAACGTCCATGTTTGCTGAAAAATACAATGATAATTCTTAATTATCAGAAAAGGTCTATGCTAATACATGTTACAATATTATCATAATACCTGTGTGTGAATATCACTGTAATGTGCGAGAAATCTGTAACATGTATATTAGGGTAGACACGATTAACCGGTAGAGATTTTGGACTATCGTCTTTATTGCGTTTACGCATTTGCGTCACTTTGCTGTGGGCCGTGGTCACAAAAATTTATCGTTTGCACACATTTTCAAGCATTGCGGTTTCAAAACAAGTGATTTTAAGCCACTGAAAATGTAAACAGTTTTATATGCACGCACTGTCTGCGAGACTGTTTCTGAGCGGTACACGCACGTGGATCTGCTGCTCATAGAGCATGTGAGTATTTTTGTTGCTTTATTGGCTTTGAAAGGTTAAATACACATACTTATATTTATCAAAATACCCATCTTTGCAAGTATCCTCATAAAAACAGCCATTTAGGTCTTAATTAAAAGTAAACAGAAAATCTCTCACTGCCCTCGACTAAATCACATTTGAAGCTTTCATAATAAGAAATGTTATTTACACAGTGAAAACTATGCAGTGTTTTTGAATAAGTTACATAATGTATGTAGCATTAATTATTTACTTATTGTAGTTTGTCCTATTGCTTATAATTTGTTTTTTGTAGGCTTGTATTAGTTCTTCTGTGATACTGACTTGATATCATAAAAATGTATTAAAAGCAAAAATAACAATATTTTGATGCATATCGTTATATTGTAGTGCTATGTTCAAAATATCGATACGACGATGTATCGTCACAGAGATTTGACGATACGAGTATCGATACAGCTGGCCCTGTATCGATACTGTGGCACGTGTGCAGCAGTGTACCGCGCTTAATTTTACAACGTTTAAAATTTAGTAGAAAAGTGCGAGGTTTCTAAAAAAGAATGAATAGAGCATCTGTTAATAATCTGGCCGCAGCGGAACACAACGGGGTTGCCTGATATAAAGAGACGTAATCCCCGAAACAGAGCTTTACACTTGCGCAATACAGAAATATCTGCCAAGTGTGCTACTTATCTTTGTCAACCTGGCAACCATGTGCACATGCTCTCTCTCCAACGTGGATAAATGCGCTTGCTTTCTGAAAACACCGCTTAGTTTGCAGTTTAGCTATCTCCACTTCAAGTCTATTCTCAGAAAAGTGTGATTCATCAACTGTTCATTTACGACACACACAGAGAGAGAGAGAGAGGCTGTGTATGTATGAATTACCACCGTTTGGCCGCGTTTCTCTATTAACAGTAAAGCTATGGCTTTAATTCCTTTAGAAACAATGATGCTACCAGCTCCTTGTTGAGAAAGATAATGTAGCTCTTGAGCGATTAAGCCATTTAGTTGATTAAACTGCGGGGCAGCGCTAAAAAGTTTGTTCCTGAATGTTCCGGAGTTCGGCCGCAGCGTGATCTGTGTGTGTGACTGAACTTAACACCAAACTGCTTGTTTCACACAAATGCTGGCACAGACGTGCATGTTCGGCTAGAGTCACTTTGAACTCGTGCATCTTCGGAAACGGAGCAGCGCGGAAAGTTACAAAAAATGTTGTGCACACTGCCATGAGAAACGACGTTGCGCGCACTCGAAGCGAACTTGCTGACGCTCGAGTATAAATCAGCCCTTGAGCACGTTAGTTTAGAACTCTTCTAAAAAAAAAAATTTATTGTAGAGAGTGTGTTAATTTGTGCAATGATAACCTACCAGCAACGTAAATTATTTTTAAAATATATTAGAATGAGTACATTACAATATAAATTTATTAGAACAAGTACATTATTATTTCTGGGCTTAAAAACAAGATGCAAACAATCAGAATATTGCACCTGGTGGGGAGTGCACAATGTAAACATGAAACATATGCCATTACCTATATTGTACTGTGGTACAGTTATGGAGGCCCTTCATAATGCAAAGGTCAGCTGCCTGCTCTGCCAATAGTTAGAAATGTCTCTATAGTAAGCAGTGTTTAATAAACAGCTGTTTTTCTAAATTCTGCTGAGGTGAAATTAAGTGCAGTCATGTATCGTGATATGTATCGTATTCGTGGCCTCTGTATCGTGATACGTATCGTATCGTGACTTTGCTGGTGATACACATCCCTATTATATTGTGATATAAAATTACTCATATCGTGATTTAAGATTTTGGTCATATCGCCCACACCTAATGTATATGTGACCCTGGACCACAAAACCAGTCTCAAGTCGCTGGGGTATATTTGTAGCAATAGCCAAAAAAACATTGTATGGGTCAAAATTATCGATTTTTCTTTAATGCCAAAAAATCATTAGGATATTAAGTAAAGTTCATGTTCCATGAAGATATTTTGTAAATGTCCTACCATAAATATATCAAAACTTAATTTTTGATTAGTAATATGCATTGCTAAGAACTTCATTTGGACAACTTTAAAAGCGATTTTCTCAATATTTTGATTGTTTTGCACGCTCAGATTCCAGATTTTCAAATAGTTGTATCTCGGCCAAATATTGTCCTTTCCTTAAAAAAACATACATCAATGGAAAGCTTATTTATTCAGCTTTGTATAAAAGAATAAATCTAAATGTCAAAAAATTTACCCTTATGACTGGTTTTGTGGTCCAGGGTCACATATAGTCAACTTACCAGGAAAACTGGGAAGAGGCTTTCCATCAACTGTGTAGGCTATGCCAATCTTTATTTCTGGCAATGTGTCAAGAATGTCCAACTTGGTCAGAGCAATGCTGAGAGAAACAGAAGGAAAAGTAGTGTTAAATTAACTAAACAAAGCTTGCTAAACTGTTTAACCTGTGCCACAGCTACAAAAGCCTAATCAACAACTGTTTTCAGCACTGATATTAAGTAGTGTTATTGAGCACCAAATTGACATATTAGTATATTAGGGATAAATTATGCTGAAATAGATTCAAATACAAAATCATTGTTAAATTGTAATATTTTACAATATTGCTTTTCTATTGAATTTGTCAAATAAAGCGGGCGCGTTTAGCATGAGAAATTTTTTAGTGATAGTGTAGGTAACACAAAACTCACGCTGAAAAACCATTAACCATGTGGGCATAGCGAACCAAAACCAGATCCAGCCATCCACAGCGACGCCGCCTCCCTGTTGTGACGCCAAATTCCCTCCCTCTGCTCTGAAGCAGATCCCCAGTATCCTAGGAACACATCAAGAAAAACATTAACAATTTTCAAATATAATACAAGAGAGGGAATGTCGTGACTTTTACCTTCTGACTCGCTCTTTACAACACACTGACAAACACTCACATTATCTTGCTCAGTAGGGAATGCCCCCACTCCCACCCTGGTGGTGTAGGCCTTCACCACTCCATACACACGGCCAACATGAGACGGCGGGACTCCAAGACCTGTGCAAACACCTCCGACAGTACAGTTTGATGAGGTCACAAAGGGGTAGGTCCCTGAAAGAGATGGAAACATTAGACATTTGTATCATTCACATTGTCACACTCCAGTGGATCTCCCATTTTATGCAGGATTGCTATTCATACCGAAATCGATATCCAGTAAGGCAGCATTGGCTCCTTCCACCAGAATCTTCTTGCTTGGTCCATTGAGGGCTTTGTGCATGAAATAAACCCCATCAGTTACTAGAGGCCGCAACCTCTCAGCATAACCCTGTGGGTGAAGTGGAGAAAATATTACTTGGCAGGTTCATGAATGAGAAGTTTCACTAATCATATTGAAAGATGCCAAGATGCTAATCACCTTCAGTTGCTCAAGCTCAGCATCAATATCAATATTAAGGTTAGGATATGTGGTCTGAAAGTGACCAGCCAGCACCCGAAACCTGTGGAGAGATATTAACATGTATTTCTCTTTCGGCCATGAAGGTCAATCTGATCATTTAGGCACTGATTTGTAGCCTACACTAATAATATGTAATTGCCATACAATTATAATGTGATTTAAACTAAATAATGTCACAATATCAAGATAATCAATTAGCATTGCATAAACCCGCAGTTCTAAGACAAAGGTAGTCTGAAAGAAGTAAATATGCTTTTTATGGACAGTTTTCAGAAAAATTTAAAAGAAATATATTAAGGCTTGTTCACACCGGGATGATATCGCGCGCGATTATTGCCAACGTTTAACGCTTTGTGACTAAAAGGGCGCCAATGTGAGTGTGCACACCAACGTGCAAAACGCGAGGCGTAAAAGCGTCACTTCTTAAAAAACGCCTTGGGGTCGTTTTTTTGGCTTGACGCGCCGCATTAAAAACTTGCCGACCAATGAGATTGCCGCTTTTGTTCACGTGCCTGGAGCTGCTGAAGTTACAGTAAAACATGACTTGGTGGCGCTCAAGCACAAAACGGTCTTGCCGAGCACACATTGATACCTAACGACAAAGAGGAAGCAAGTAGACCATGAAGATGCATCGAAGCAAGATGAATGTAGAGCTGCTGGTCTCATTGGTGTCTGAACACAAAGGGCTTTATGACAAACATGACAGCGACTACAAATCTCAATAAGAGGGAGTTGTTATGGAGAGGAATTGCAGATCAAATAGGATTTGATGTGTACCGCGGTATTTCTGTTTTTCATTAAGTGCCATCTAATGTCAGGGAGTGAATTTGCACGTTCACTCGGCTCATCGCCAGCGAAAATCACTTGGGTATAAACACAAAATACGGGTCGAAAAATGCAGATGATAAGCGTGAGCAATAATCGTCCCGGTGTGTACGAGGCTTTATACTGACTTTTCCTCAAAGACTGAAAAGTCTGAGACCAGATCACACACTCTCAGTCCATTACGTGCTGCTTTGGAAGAATATGCAGGTCCAATGCCCTTCTTAGTGGTGCCCAAACTGTAAAGCAAAGGAGGGTGAACTCAATATTAATCTGGCAGAAAATGATCTACAAATTAAGCTTTTATAAATTAGCTTTTATAAGTGCAAAAAAATGAAAACTCACTTCTTCCCTGCCTGCTGCTGTCTCAGCTGCTCCTGTATCCCATCAACGGCCTGATGGAAATTGAACACTACACAGAAAATGAGAAGAGCTCTAATTCCAATGGAATAGATATGGAGTTTCTTGGTGTTTTTAGTTGTCAGAGACAATGTCATCAGGAATAAACCCAAATTACTCAAGGCCTGATGAAGTCAAAACAGAACCGTACCAATATGTGCCCGGTCAGATATCTTCAGTCGTTCCTCCCATCCTTGAAGTCCTAAATTAAACAAAGCAAAATAACTCATTAAACGAAAATAAACCCCCCAAATACCTCATCTAACAGAGATGGTGGAGAAAGAAAATAAAATTACATATATATTACAGTTTTCAAGTATGTGATGGAATGTCACCGAGTACCTACTGACCCTCTCTCCACTTGTTCTATGTAACAAGTGACTTGTTTCCTTGCTCTTCATGTATTTCTTTGTTCTTGCAACAACCACAACTTTTTGTAAGGAACAATGCTTTTTTTTCATAATTTTCATATTTTCTATTGGTACTGTATTGCCTTTAAGTAGTTAAGATTTCCAACATTCCTTACATGTTCATTTACTAAAACAAAAGAAAAGCAACGAGGGATCACCAAGTCTAGATAACTTTCTTTTTTTTTTAAACCGTGTTGATCTGGCAAAAATTTTTTTGCATGTACTTTATAACAACAGCTGTTCTATCCAGATCTTGTCTTTTTCATTTGGGGGCAAAAAAGAAAATGCACTGTGATATACATAAAATAAATTATACAATTTTTAAACTATAGCCTATATCACAGACCTAATAAATAGGTTTTTAAAAAAGAACATACAGTGGTGTGAAAAAGTGTTGGCCCCCTTCCTGATTTCTTATGAGCAAATTATATTACACTGATGATATCACAATGACATAGTGACTTCAAGATTATGAATTTTACTCCATGAACAGATAACTTACCATTGCCTTTCTGTGAGTTCTTCACAGCCTCCTCAAAAAGTCCTGGCAGGTGTATCACAACACCATTTCCTGCAGGACAGAACAATAAAAGATCTCAGCAAACACAACACACCAGCTCAGCATCTGAGCCCAAACAATGAACCATGATCAATAAGATGAGAAGACTGCCAGTTTGAATGAAAAGTTATAAATACATACTATGAAATGAAAACTAGGAGAAAGGTCAAACAAAGCCATACCAATAAATGAGGTGGCCTTTTTGTTGAGAACGCCACTAGGCAGCAGGTGAAAATCATACTCCACACTGTCCACCACCACGGTGTGTCCCGCGTTATTTCCTCCCTGATAACACAGTTGTTATAAACATGAGCGCAAGTATCGCGATAAGATAAAAATCCAGACGCAGGAAACGTTACATCACTTCCAAAAAGTGGCGATGGCAACAACAAAAAAAGGAAACTTGTGAGGTTAATGATGCGACTTTTGCAAATGATTCCTTCCGCTTTAACCTAATTAAAAGAGTATACTAACTGCAAGCCTCACACAGTACAGACATAACGCTTGCGCAAACTCTCATAAACACAAAATAAGCGAGATGAGCGCTTGGATACCCACCTGGCATCTGCATACAATGTCGGCGTCCATCGCCAAGAGGTCGACCACTTTCCCCTTCCCCTCATCGCCCCACTGGGCTCCCAACACGACGGTCGCTTTATTCTGGGGCTCCCGCGGGATCCGCAGTGAGTCCACGCTGTCTCTGGAGCGCTTGAGCGCGGGTTCACCGTTCAGAGAGGCTGCTTCCTGACCATTAGACATTGTGCTGTCCGCAGCCATGCCGCAAGTGTGAGAAGAACAGCGTGAACGCGGCTACACTGCTCTAAGATGACTGCGCGCGAAAACAACCGTCAAAATAAAAGTCCGCTGGCCAAAAAGAAACAAAAGAGGTGGTGGAGTTTGCAAACACGTGGCTGTCAAAACTGCACAAGGAATATGCACGCTTTAAAAATATGAAAATGGAGGGAGTGAGACTTACTATTGAAATTTAGCTCAATTAAATTTATTTTCCACAGGTTGGTGATATTGACAGTTTTTGATGCTCATCATATCTCACTTCACATGCGTATTTTGGCGGGTAGAATGTGTGCGAATATAAAAGTATTTTTGCGTTTATAACAATTTTTTTCTTTTATTACTAGTAAACATGTTTATGTATTCATATTATTATAGTTAATATTGAAATTCCTTTTTTGCTTTTTTGGTCAACCATAACAGCTGCCAACCTAATTGCCACCTAGTAAATCTGTATAAATATTTACTTTAATTATAATAATAATAATAATAATAATACAACAGTTTGACTCTCTCTAAACTTCTTAAAATCAGCCAAACTAGTCTGGGCCACATTTCCAGATATAAGTGCATAAAGTTAAAAGTGCAATAAAACTAACCACTTCAACTATTAAAACATTCAGTTGTTCATTAAAAAACATAAAAAACATAAGAGAAGACATAACCTAGACATAAAAATGTGACAATGCTAGAATAACATTACATTGCTCAGGCTTGACAACGGAGGCTATGTCATGAACTGCAAGTAGCTTAAGCTCACTATCTTCTTTTCACACAGCAGCATGTTTCTTTGGAATAACGGACGATGTTATCAATCAAAACCCTTTCAGAGACTTTTGAAGAAGAGTGTTGGATATCTGTTGTGTGTTGTTTACTGCTTGCCTGTATGTATGTTGGGAGTTTGTATGTATGGAGGGGAAACCTACCCAGGTAGTGAGGAAGCTGTGTCTGCAGTCACTGTGCTATTATTGATCTAGGATTGCAGTGTATAATGTCTAAATCGTTCTGTAGGGATCACCCAAACACAATAAAAAAGGCGTTTCACCAGTGTTTTGTGCTGTCAGCTGCTTCACCACTGGTTGTGTTGGCATGGACAAATTCAATGAAAGTCAGGGTGAGTGTGGGCTGCCAGAGTGACGTGACATGTGGCCAAGTATGGTGACCCATACTCAGAATTAGTGCTCTGCATTTATCCCATCCAAAGTGCACACACACACAGCAGTGCGCACACACACAGCAGTGAACACACACCCAGAGCAGTGGGCAGCCATTTATGCTGCGGCACCCGGGGAGCAGTTGGAGGTTTAGTGCCTTGCTCAGTCGTGGTATTGAAGGTGGGAGAGAGCACTGTACATTCACTCCCCCCACCCACAATCCCTGCCGGGACAAGACTCGAACCCACAACCTTTTGGGTTATGAGTCCAACTCTCTAACCATTAGGCCACGTGCTTCATACATGTGACTGAATACTTTACAGGTATTCAGGTACTTTATCAAGTGTTAAGATTATTTATTTATTTAATAAGGTATTATTTATCTATATAAATTGTTTTTAATTTAATATGATGTTTCTTTGGACTTGTTACAGCCAAGTCCACCATTGTGGGCACTGCTGGGCATTCGTCTAGACGTTTTTTGTTCCTGCTGCTCTGTTGCCGCTGACACTCACTATGGTATGTTATTGCTGTCTTCTCTTTTGTTTTACTCTCCATTTCCTTTGGATAGACATGTACAATAACCGGTTACAAACCAGGCCTCTAAACCCAAATGTACACCTTATAATCTTTTAGTTATGCAAATTAAAAACAAACAATACCATCTGATAATGATTAAAGGGGTCATTACATGAGAAATCAAATTTTGCCTTGATCTTTTGGCAAATAAGAGGTCTTTGTACTATTAAAACATCCTGCAAGTTTCATAGCTTAAAACGTCCTCCTCATTATAAACAAAGCATTAATTTAAATCAAGCTCCAAAAATGGCTAGTTTTGGATCTGAGGTGCAATGTGATGTCACCCCGGCACAAGCATTTGCATAAACACCACCTCCAGAGCAAGACATTGACGAATAGCTTACTTGCTGCCTAGCAGCCTTATCAGGGGCAAGTTCAAACTCAAACCGGTGTGCACCGTTTTGATACGGTTTCTGAGTTGAACGACATGTTTCCTGGAAACGGTGTGCAACCGGGTTTGAGATGTGTTTTCTCTTGTTTGGTGGGTGTGTCAAAAATGTCAGCCCAACCACGCGGTATTAAAGAGACAGCTCGCACAATGTAATTAACATCAAAATAAATTTACAAGAGCAAGTATATTGTTTGCACATGTTTATTTACATTAAAGGCAAAATAACTGAAATAATAAGAGCACAAGTATAGATCTGGAACTTCTTTAAGTCTGTCTAGAGATCATTTAGTAATTGCAATGTCTTCTGGTCCATATCCTTTCCTTAGGAAGGTGTGCTAGACACTGATTAATGTAACATAAAAATACTATACATATTTATATATTTTGCTATTGTATTGTGGAGTGACACTTTCATAAACTTTTCTATACCCCTCTGATTATATAATGGTACATATTACAATAACATAGCACAACAGGAGTGATCAGCAATAATGATAAGCCGAATACTCACAATAAAAATAATAAGGTCATATATATAATAACACAGTCTTGGAGATAAGAAGTGGATTATCCTTCACCTGAAATGTTTGTCTTTTCATCCTGAAATGCGAGGCAAATGTTGGATCACAATAATTAGGAACCACAGTTTCCACAAATCCCTTCACTCGAATGGGATGTTCTCTTTTATTCTGGATAGCAAGGTCAGTGACTGTAGCATCAAGCGTATTTTGCAGTATTAAACACGTATTTATACCGATTTCATCAGGCTCTGAAAATTCTTCAAAAAGAACACAAAGAATTGCCTTCTCAGCTGCCATAGTTGCAACTCTTGCGTCATCAGAACAGAGTGTTCAACGCACCACCGTTTCCGTTTAAAAAACGTTTTGCACCGTTTTGTCGGGGCTGAACGGGCTGAACGCAGGCCAGGCGATGACATTGCAGGCAACGTTTTTACATGAAGACACCTCATGTAACTGATTTTGGACAGGCGTGTGGGGCAGTATAACAGTTTAATGATCTACAACAAAATAGAACGAGTTTTGGTGATGTCTATATGAATATTTATTTACTATAGTACTGATTTCTTGCTAGAAATAACATCAAAAGTGCAAAAAGTTAGTCAGAAATATACATTTACACACAAACTGACCACCAAATGCAACTTTCAGATGTCATATTTATTTTTTAGCTCACCCAATCACGGAATGGAATGCACAGGATTGTGGGATATCAATCAATCAGGGCTGCCTTCAGCCCCGACAAAACGTTGCAAAACGTTTTTTAAGTGAACTAAGTGAAACTAAGTGAAGTGACATGTGGCCAAGTATGGTGACCCATACTCTGAATTAGTGCTCTGCATTTACCCATCCAAAGTGCACACACACAGCAGTGAACACACACAAACCGTGAACACACACCCGGAGCAGTGGGCAGCCATTTATGCTGCGGCGCCCAGGGAGCAGTTGGGGGTTCGGTGCCTTGCTCAAGGGCACCTCAGTCGTGGTATTGAAGGTGGGAGAGAGCGCTGTACATAAGCGGAAACGGTGGTGCGTTGAACACTCTGTTCTATTGACGCAAGAGTTGCAACTATGGCAGCTGAGAAGGCCATTCTTTGTGTTATTTTTGAAGAATTTTCGGAGCCTGATGAAATCGGTATAAATACCTGTTTAATAGGCTACTGCAAAATACGCTCGATGCTACAGTCACTGCCCTTGCTATCCAGAATAAAAGAGAACATCCCAATCGAGTGAAGGGATTTGTGGAAACTGTGGTTCCTAATTATTGTGATCCAACATTTGCCTCGCATTTCAGGATATAAGGACAAACATTTCAGTTGAAGGATAATCCACTTCTTACCTCCAAGCCTGTGTTATGATTTATATGACCTTATTATTTTTATTGTGAGTATTATGCCGAGTTCACACTGCACGATTTTCAAACTCGTCGGATCGCCGTTGTTTTCACACTGCATGACTATCTGGGTAGCATTCAGTTGCTGCTGTGTTCACATTGCACGATTGATCTTACACACTGCATGACTTCAGCTGTCTGGTCCGCAAGTTTCACAACAAAACACACGCGAGAAGTGATAAGGAAATAACACGATGGAGGGAGATGCAGGGAACAAGGATTGGGTGTTCTGCAAAACGAGTTGGAGGTAGCTAAATCATTTTGCAGTAACGTTAACTGTTATGTTGATGTTGTGGCTGGGCAAGCAAAAGTTTGTGCTTGTTTCTGTATGATATAATTGTTCATATATCTATTAAAATACTGATATTCTGGTCTCCTCCCCGAACTTCCCTCTGCCCTGTATCTTGGTCTCTCATTGGCTGAAGGTAATTGCCATGTAGTTTTCAGTCAGAAATCATTTCACAGCGTGATTGTGAATCGCTGACAGCTCCAGATATTTAGCATGCTAAATATTTCGCGGGCGTCGGTGAAGTGTCGGCGATTCTCTCAGATCGTGTCTTTGATAATTCACACTGCGTGATTGTCACTCATCTGAACAAGCACCGATTTGCCTCCGATTTCGGGCATTTGTCGGCGATTTCGCAAAACCTGTCGGCGAGTGAAAAATCGTGCAGTGTGAACTCGGCATTAGGCTTATCATTATTGCTGATCACTGTTGTTGTGCTATGATATTGTAATATTTACCATTATATAATCAGAGGAGTATAGAACAGATTCTCGAACTAGCAAATTACCAAAGGGCATTTTGGGTTGAGCGAGGGAGCAGAATCTTCAGAAGGGCACTCTCCGCGTCGAAGGAAATATGACCACTACACTCCCTGCTCCGCTACACTCACATGCTCTGCTTGGAATGCATAATAAATAAAAAAACCTGAAACATTTCTGAAAATAAATAAAAATGGAGTTATCTGTTTTTGCAAATGAACTTGTCATTTGTTGAAAGATGAAGCGATAGATCTGACAGCAGCTGCATCACAAACCGTAAGTAAATGATTTCATAATGCTTTGTCTGGAAATTACCATTTTATTTTTTATCATGTAGTCAAAACACTCACATGCAATAGCGAGGGGGCATTGATACTGTTTCCTATGCAATGACGTTAGCCAATCATAACAGTGGGCAATTACTGAGAAGCTTTAAGGGACCCGCCCCTTAAAAACAGGTCGGTTTAGAGAAAGGGGCAGAATGAGGGTTGAAAATAATAATTTTTCCACATTTATGTTTTTTTTTGTGTGCAAAAAAACGTTATTAACATTATAAGTAAACCTCAAGGAACATATCAAAATAATAATAAATAAAAAATCCTTGTCATGACCCCTTTAAGCAAGCATTAAACCAAAAAAAAAAAAAAGTTCTGTCTCTCTCTTTTTTGGGGGGCACAGGTACTATTTCTTGGACCTCTGACCCAGCTGGCAATTGAGAGTCCAAGAGGACTTTTTCATGATGTCAAAGCAAGCCTGAGTTAGTATGAACAATTAATATGTATTTTCATAATACCAGCATGTTAGAAGGATTTCTGAAGGATTCTGTGACACTAAAGACTGGAGTAATGGCTGCTTACAATTCAGCTTTGCATCACAGGAATAAATTGCATTTAAAAATATATTCAAATAGAAAGAGTTATTTTAAATTGTAATAATATTTACTGTTTTTACTGTCGTTTTGATCAATTAGTAGACTTTCTAGATTTCTTACAGGGTTAAATGTTTAACCCAAGCTTCTGGGTAGTAACCCAACCACTGGTCAAAACAACCCAATTGCTGGGTTTGTCCCTATTTTACCCAGCACTGGGTTGTATTTAACCCAGCATTTTTTAGAGTGTACAATATATATATGCATGTATATGATATTAAATATATGAGTACAAATATTATTGAATATTAAAAAATGATCTCATGAATCTGAATATATTTGTTCATTGCCTTTCATCACAATTTATAATACTGAGCAGATTCTCGATCTTGGAGTAGGTGTGTGAAAGATTTGCGATGGTTGAGGAACCAGGTGGTGGCTCCATTAACAGAGGAGTTTGTTTTTCGGGCTTGCATGATTCCAATGTTGGTGCCACCGGTCCCACTGCTGCCATCTTCATCAGTCCACTCTTCTTTGGCGTGGTATGTTAAAGTAGCAAGATTATAATGTGATCCATTCAGCAGATGGCGCTGTCAAGCTCTGATAATGAGCAGTGACTATGCCAGTATTGTGAATGCTTTTTTTAAAGAGGTATTGTTCGGAGATGTTTAAAAACTCAGCGTGTCAGGGAATGTTGGATTCTCCATGAATTGTTTTAATGACTTTACTGTGTGCTTTCTGTCCCACACAGCCCATTTCCATCATATCACTGAACAGCTTCGCTTTGGACAAGACACTGTGTTTGAGATCCTAATTTGTGCAGGTAAATGCAATTAAAAGTCATTGGCATTGTCTCAGCTAAGACTTAATTAAATGTTATCTTTCAGCTTTCCAGTTCACTTTTACTTACGTTTTTGGAGTCTACTCTGCCTTCATATTCATAAGGACAGGTGAGTATTAATGACATTTCTAAAGACAGTGTTGTCTAACTTGCACCTCACATAAGATTTCAATATCTTAATGACCCAGGTCATCTGGTGGGACCCGTGTTGTGCCACTTGTTTTGCAACCAGATGGGTTTTCCTGCCATTGGCTCAGTTTTACAGCACCCGCAGAGGCCTGTGATCCTGCTCTCCTACCAGCTGGGTGTTCTGCTCTTCCTCATCCTCCTCTTCCCCTTCACAGATCCTGCTTTTTATGGCATGACCCCCATCTGCAGTCTACTGCTTACACCTCGCTCTGCCTGTGCATGACACATCTTCACGGTGCCTGGATTGAAATGTACCTCACTGTCTTTAAAAAATATGACTGGGTAAAGAGCATGAAAGACAGTAAATGAAGCATGTTGCTTTCATGAAAAAGACATTCATCAGCCTAGATGATGAGTAAATGACTGTCATGTTTCATTTCCTTGCCTTTTTGTGGTAAGAGTTTTCAAACTGGCGTGTGGCTCAGTGGCTCATTCGAATGTTTTATTTTTTCATTATGCCCCATATTTCTTTTTCTTTCAATTAAAATGATCAGCTGTCATGTTGTTAAATTAAAACCAGGTGCTGATGTGTATAAAAGATTAGATGCTAGTCAACATTCAATAATACTAATCTCAGATGAGCAGCATTCTCTGCCTTGTATTCATAAGAATTCAGAAAAAAAGCATTATTATATATTTAAAAAAATATTAAGCAGCACAACTGTTTTCAACATTGACAATAGTCAGTTATTTTAGAGATAACATTAATATTTCAAAGTAGATTTTATTTTTTACATTTTATTTATAGCTTTATTTTTATTTCAGTCTTCTTAAAATCATTGTTACCATGTAAACATTTTATTTAAGCTTTTTCAATTAGCAACAATTATTTTTAACAGTTTATATTAAAATAGAAATGTTATTTGAATTGTAATAATATTTCACAATATTGCTATTTTACTGTATTTCTGAGCATGTGAATGCAGCCCAATATAATGGATAAAACATCAATGTTATCATGAGTGTACTTTATATGGTTTGCTGTCTCTGTTTCTATTTTCAAAGTTCAGTTATGGTGGTGAGGACCAGTGTAATGGAGAACATATCCATAGAGACACTTAGATAACTAAACAATCAGATACAAAGAGCTGAAAATACCTGGTACATTGCTCTCCTGTGAACGCTCCTCATTTATGCACTAGCCTTTCAAAATAACCTTGGAGTTTGTACCTATGGGAAGTAATTAGCAATGTGCATCTTCCAGCTAACAGGCAGTTTTATTTGGCTCTATCTCCTCTTGTTTGATAGTGATCTCCAATGATAAATTAATTTGTGCAACACATTTCCTGCAACATATTTCCTGTGTTTTTTTACCACACAACTTCTCAGGTCACGGCACAAAGAAATCTTCCATATGGACGCTCCTGCCAAATACACATTTCTGTGGAATGTTGGACTTTGAGGGTATTTGATTTCAAACCATGTGTTGGGCATCAGCAGCTGTCAGTCTTCCAATAATAATTGGCTATCAATATAACACACTATTCAATGTTCAACAAAAGGATTTCCACAAAAAACAAACACAGATTTTGTGTCTGAAACTTTGAGGACGTGTCAGCAGAGCAATGAAAAACTCTAGCTCTTTTTCTCCTCGGTGTGTGTTTGGAGTGTTGCGAATGGTTCTGCTCGGCTGAGGTAGACTGAGGCTCCAGGAAACTTTAATTCCAGGGTCCTCCTGAGGCCTGGTGGAAACCCAAATGCAGAGTAGCTGGGAGCCGTAACAAGAGAGGCGCAGTGAGATGTCTGAGGTTTATTACCGTTCTCCAAACAGAGCGGTTGCCCTTTGCTTCATCTACATTGACCCTTAGGTGTGAAGGACTGAAGGAATTCAGTAGCTAAGAGAGTTTGCTTATGCTTTATATTGTAGCATATATATTCAAAAAATGATATCAGACTCTAAAGTGATTCACCAGAGAAGCTTTACCAGAAATCCAGATCTTCTGACTCAATTTTCCATGATGAATTAACGGTCACCCTCAGGAGCAACGGCTGACTTTTTGCGGTTGGGGGCCTAATGCAATTCCGAGGGCAGCCATTGTGTTCTGAAACTTTAAAGAATCCCCAAGATATTTTGGCTCCCGGAACCCGTGGCGATTGTTAATGTGTTCACCATTCTCCCATTATATGTTCACATATGTGTTTCATTGGCCTCATGCGAATATATGGTTTTCCACTGGCAGCGCCAATGACAAAACCATCAGTGCTGGTGAAATATGATGTAAGTTGGTGTATTCTGAAACCAAATATTGTTTTATTTTGTGCAAGGGTGATTTATTTGCCATTTTTCTATTGAAGATGTTCTGTTTTTCTAATAACCCCAAGTAGCATCAGTATCCACCAACACAGAGGAAGAAAAATGACTGACTGTTCTGAACTGAACTGAAGCTCGTGGTGCAATTGCATGCAAAATAAGAACGGCAGACGTGTTAAGCATATTAAGAACTTTGCATGGAAGAACATATTGTTTTAATAATTAGATTGTAAGAATATTGGAGTCTGGTTGAGGTCAGTGGGTTGCCTCCAGCTAGCCAGCCAGAGATCATGGAAATAATGAGAGTTTTAACATCATGACTCTTTCTCCCATTCCAGACTGTTTTTCTCTTTATTGGTCTCTTTTGCAGCAATTTAGCTGGTGAAATCTGGAATATTTGATCAGCTTTTCATTTTCCATTTCACACTGCTCAAACTCTTTTGCTTGCCTCAAAATCTTCTTGCCCCTTTCTCTTTCATAAGCAGGTGTCAGCTGGGCTTTGTCTATATCTGTCTGTTGTGTTTATAATCAAGGTGAAGAGTTAGAAAGACATTGATAGACCTGGAATGTCCATTAAGGGATCTGATCATTCCTTTTGGAAAGGCAAAATATACTTTGCACTGACAGTTGTGCATTGACTTAAAGAAGATTTTTAGGATCCCACAGCAATACAGATTGCTGTATGGTAAATGCACCATTTGTTGTAACGTATAGTTCCTCGACTTCCTATTCTTTCTGTGTACAAGCAAAAAAACAAGTGGACCCAGGGTAATTTACTAATTTAAAAAGGAATCCCTTTTCCTCTTCAAAGACAAGAAGGGGAGTTTTTGGTGTAATCATAGAAAGGCCACGATTTCCTGTCTGTGAGCAGCAGATGTTTATTGTTAAAACTATTTTTTGCCACAAATTCACACAGATCTTGATAATTTCTGCCTCAACAGCATTTTGTTGTTTTGTTCTATCAACGAGCCAAAGTAAATTGTTCTGTTGTAAATTAAAAAGCAGACTCTGTGAGCTTGCCCTCTACCTGCTTTTCCATATTGTGTTACGTTGAATTCCACGAAACCCGCAACATTCCATTCATGGCTTTACATAGTAAGTTTAACGCAGACCATACATTTAAAGATAATTGTTTTGCAAGAAAAATGTCGCTAGACTTTACCCTGTCATTTTTCTTGATGTTTTGAAACGTGGATAACTGGAACATATTTAATGTTCTCTAAGATGTGGCTTTGTCTTCAAACCATCCTTCCGCTCCACAATGTTAAATGGGCTAAATAAAACAACAAAGGAGTCTGTGCATTGTATCCTGAGGACATGTGACTACACCGTTGTTCTTTTGAAAGGCTGGGGAGTAATTCAAGATTGAGATAGAGACAGTTTAGAAGGTCTGAGCCCTTGCAAAAAATCTGAAAGGAAACAGGCTAGCTCTGTGAGATGTAAAAACTTTAACAGTAATTGAGTTGCCTTTTCTCAAAGTGAAAAGTCCTTGGAAATACATTCTGCTGAATTTGTTTGCCACGTAGTCTTGACTAATAGATTCAGGATGTCTAATGAATGATGAGTGGCTTCTGCCTCCTGCTCAGAGGCCCTGTAGGGTCAGCCTCGCTTGAGAGCCATGCCGCTTTAAGTCAATAAACAAACGATTGAACCCATTAAATCCGTACGCACATACTGAATGAACTCAACACCTTGTTTTTGTAAAGCTCATTATCATTTTACAGCGCGTACTGCCTCAAGGTAACGTGTGTCTAAGGTATGTGTGAGGTTAAAGTGCTAAAAAGCCATAAGCTAATTTTATTTTCTTTTATCCTTTTTTCATGGCCACCTGTTTAAGATTGATATCCTGTACACCAGTGCTTTTCAAATTGTGGGTCGCGACTTTGGTGGGTCAGGCGGAGTGTGAGAATGATGCATTCATGCCATTTCAGAAATATAAAGAAGCAAGTTCTCAAATTCAGTTAACAAGTTCGTTGTTGGGCATAATTTGTTTTTACATTTTTCTGACATGATTCACCAGAAATGTGTTGCAGAATGTGCATTGTTTCTTGCTTGGAGGCAACTTTGGTCGTGTGCTGTAGCATGCAAAAATACAGAGAGACTTGTGTAATCCGATTCACTAACAAATGCCTCTTATGAATTGGTTATTTTATTGAATCATTCATTAGGATTTGAGTTACTAATTTAAAGGAATAGTTCACCCAAATATGAAAATTACTCCATGATTTACTCACCCTCAAGCCAGGTGTATATGACTTTCTTCTTTCAGATGAATACAATCTGAGTTATATTTAAAAATGTCCTGGCTCTTCCCAGCTTTATAATAGCAGTGAATGGGGGTTGAGATTTCGAAGCCCAAAAAAGTGCATCCATCCATCATTTAAAGTATTCCACATGACTCTGGGGGGTTAATAAAGGCCTTCTGAAGCGAATCGATGCATTTGTGTAAGAAAAACATCCATATTTAAAACTTTATAAACCATAATGTCCAGCTTCCACTAATTGTTGTACTCAACTTCACGAGAGAGTGGCGTTCCAGAATCCAAGCAGTTGGTGTAGTGTAAGCTCCGGTGAGAATATGCTAGTCTCGCGAGAACCAAGTTTTGTTTGCAGTCTCCTCTTGGCTTATATCAAAGTCATATACATATACACCTGTGATGGCTTGAGGGTGAGTAAATCATAGGGTAATTTTCATTTTTGGGTGAACTATCTCTTTAAATCCTTCTAATGAATGCTTTACTGAGTGGCTTCTGAATAAACATATGATTTACTTATTGAACTGCAAGGTCACATCCATATTTAAAACTTTATAAACCATAATGTCCAGCTTCCACTAATTGTTGTACTCAACTTCACGAGAGAGTGGCGTTCCAGAATCCAAGCAGTTGGTGTAGTGTAAGCTCCGGTGAGAATATGCTAGTCTCGCGAGAACCAAGTTTTGTTTGCAGTCTCCTCTTGGCTTATATCAAAGTCATATACATATACACCTGTGATGGCTTGAGGGTGAGTAAATCATAGGGTAATTTTCATTTTTGGGTGAACTATCTCTTTAAATCCTTCTAATGAATGCTTTACTGAGTGGCTTCTGAATAAACATATGATTTACTTATTGAACTGGAAGGTCAATGCATAACTACATTAATATGGCTGCTCTTACTTGCTGTGCCACCAAGAAAAAAAAAAAAATTCTTCAAAAATTGTTCCAAAACATTTATGGTGGGTCTTGAGATTTATTATACCTCTCTGTGTGGTTCCTAGCATGAAAAGGGTTCCTGCAGCTTAAACAGTAAAGTGTGCTGCTAACAACATCAAGGTCATAGGTTCAATTTGCAGGGAATGCATGAACTAATAATATGGGAATGCAGTGTGACTTTGGATAAAAGCATCTGCCTGATGTAAAGAGTTAGGGAAACCCTGCTCTAGACTATTCACAGTAGCATCAGGGGTTTCCAGATTGTTCTCATTAACCCTTACACCTCACCAGATGCCCTTTACTGCTGAATAAACATATGATTTACTTATTGAACTGCAAGGTCAATGCATAACTACATTAATATGGCTGCTCTTACTTGCTGTGCCACCAAGAAAGCAAAAATATTCGTTATTTTTTTGCATGCACAGTCATGTCTTTGTTCATGTCCTCATTATCCAACGAAATAATATGACAAGGAAAACATATATTAAAAAAAATAAATTCTTCAAAAATTGTTCCAAAACATTTATGGTGGGTCTTGAGATTTATTATACCTCTCTGTGTGGTTCCTAGCATGAAAAGGGTTCCTGCAGCTTAAACAGTAAAGTGTGCTGCTAACAACATCAAGGTCATAGGTTCAATTTGCAGGGAATGCATGAACTAATAATATGGGAATGCAGTGTGACTTTGGATAAAAGCATCTGCCTGATGTAAAGAGTTAGGGAAACCCTGCTCTAGACTATTCACAGTAGCATCAGGGGTTTCCAGATTGTTCTCATTAACCCTTACACCTCACCAGATGCCCTTTACTGCTCTCCCTGCATGGTCCAAGTATGTGTAGACAGATATATGTTATTGCATAATAGGTGTGAGGGGAAAAATAACATGGGATTAGTTGAAAGCTGCTACTAAATACTAAGGGACTATTTGATGGCAGTGAATCAAGAATTTTTCAACCAGGAGAGGATTCCAAAAAGAGTCTGCTTAAAATCTCGCAGTAGCAGGAGTAGCATGTGATTTTAACATAGTGAGACTTCTGTTAGCAATGCAACCAGACACTAAGCCTGCCAGGCGCTCTTATCCCGAAGGGACCTGTGAGATACTTTAAGGACTTTAAGATCATAGACTACCAGCAGACACCAAACACTTGAGTTTTTCTTTATATCTTGGCCTTTACAAACTATTTTTGGGCTGTCTAGACCATAGTGATATTCGGTGTCGACGTCTGCGATTTGATTCTTTTTGTGAAGCATCACTGCTGAAGACCCCACGACAAAGACCTCAACCTCAGCAGGGTAGAAAAGCTCTGAGGAATGTGAAGGTTTCTCAATCTAAGTAAGCAAATCTACAGAGAGAATGAGCAGATGTTATCTAGATCAGAGCCAGCATATGCTATGCACATCAGTTAGAAGAGGAGCTGAGGTAATAAAGAAACTAGGAGAAGTCATTGCAGACTTTCATACCTGGCTTGAGGACTAGAGTGAAATGGTTTTATAGATCAAAGCCTCCTACAGTCACAAACTACAATTGGAAAACCAGAAAGGGATAGAGGAGGCCAGGGTAAATGGCTAGGTTTTGTTTAAGCTCTCAAGTCTACAGAATGAAAACTGAAAAAAGAGGATGGGAGAAGAAAACAAATGTTCTGTGAAAGCTAATTTGCTCTTTAAAAATCTGATGAGGTAGGAAAAATGAGTAGCTCATCATGGATAAAGTAATGAAAAAAAGTAGATTTATTGGTTTATTCTCCACAGTAGGTTGCATATGTGTGTTTTATTGACATTTTATCAAAGCAGTAACCATGATTAATTTCGAACCAATAAAGGAAAAGTGTATACGCAGCAGTTTGATGCTGGCTACAACCTCTGACTTGGAACAAGCAGCTGATGACAGAATGAAATATAGGCTCGGCCTGTGTACTGAATTAGAAAGGAATTACATAAGAACCCATAAGCTTCCAGTTTTTCCAAACCTCTTTTCCACCAATAGACACGCGTTGTATATTCTTGCAAGCCCTTTAAAACGGTCCAAACGACCCATTTGAATCGACAAAAATACAGAAAGAGCACATCCCAAACCACCCAAGAGTCACTGTAGCAATATTTTCCTGTTTATGTGAGCTGTTGGAAATTAAACATGCAAAAGGTCAGGGGCATGAACAGGTTAAAGGGTTATCCAGGGTCAGAGAGTTGAGCAGAAAGTCCTGCTAAATCACTAGCGCAGACACCTCTAGTGGCTTTCTGATCTCTCAACATAGGGTGTTGAGAAAATGGGAGACAGGATATTAAAAGTAACCCCCTTTCCAGAATGAGCAAACACCGTTTCCCAGCATTCCTCATCAGGATATCACTTAAGTGCATACATTAGGCAGGGTCCTTCATGATCAGATGGGGGCAAACATACTACAACATCCTTTGTAAGTCATATTGAATTTGAAGCTTGACACAGTGGGTTGTAGAGCTGTGCTTTTAATTAGTATGTTGACTTAATGGAAATATTTTTAGACAAACCCATTACAACAAAGGTAAACATACAGATGTTCATGCTTGCGTGCCACATTTAGAAGTTTTTGACAAGATTTTGAGGGACTATGACTTAGAGTCTGTTTTTCTGTTCAGAAGACTTCAAACAATGCACACAATTCATATGGTCTACCCTTAGGGTATTTTATTAGCTTTTTGGTGTTTTTCAGACACATTTTGGAGAGACATGATAGTGAGTATAATGACAGGATTTTTATTTTAGGTCAACTATACCTTTCATATTGCTTCTGCTAAGCACTATCAATTTTTATTAATTCATTTACTTTTGCAACACAGAAATTACAGAAAAGAAGAGAATATTGCAGGCCTAACTAACGTTCATTAAAGGGTTAGTTCACCCAAAAATCAAATTCTGTCATTACTTACTCACCCTCATGTCGTTCCAAACCCATAAGCCCTTCGTTCATCTTTGGAACACAAATTAAGATATTTTTGATGGAATCTGAGAGTTCTCTGACCCTCCCATAGACAGCAATGTAATTACCACAATCAACGCACAGAAACGTAGCAAGGACATCGGTAAAATAGTCCATGTGACATCAGGGGTTCAACCGTAATTTTACGAAGCTACGAGAATACTTTTTTTTTGTGCGCAAAGAAAACAATAATAACATAATTTATTCAGTAGTTCTTCTCCCAGAGTTACCGATGGTAACTTGGAACGACATGAGGGTGAGTAATTAATGACATAATTTTTGGGTGAACTAACCATTTAAGTTTAGTTTTTTACTTCATCAGAAAAAAAATAAAGCTAAAAAATATAAACTTTTTTTTTTTCAAGAAAAATGTAGGCTATCACTAAACAAATGTAAGAACCACTTGGTTAATGTTAATTGTGTTTGAAACATTTCCCCAAGAGGCTTAAAACAATAAAAGGCATACAATGTTAAGATCAAGAGAAAAAAACATAAAACTTGCAAAAATAGCTTCTTCTGAGGTTGTATCCTCAGGATAATATCTCCAGTCTGCAGACCTAGTTCAGGAACTGACCCTTTGTAACCACTCATGACCATTATTTATTTGTCTTGAAATACTAGACAGGGGAGAGTGCCAATCTGATATAAGTGACCAAACAGCATAGCACGGCTGTCTGAAAGCTGTGCACACAATGAAATGAATAGGCAGTTGAACTACTGTGTTATAACTACACTTTAAAATGGTTTTACTAAGCTTGTAACGGTGCATATCGAAGATTACTATCATATTCTACAAATCCATAAGTACAAAAAGGTTCTCAATTGACTGTGATTGACTGTGTGAACTTATGTGTGAACTTCAAGCTATACAGATTTGACTGCTGAAATGAAGTGAATTTGGCAATACAATCAGTCTGTTTTACTGACAGTCATTCCCCAAAGTGGTGGAAAAATTCTTCAGTTGATACTGTTTCTATGCGCTTGTCACAGAAACGTTCCATTCCAAGTTCCAGCTATGAAACACAAGAACAGTTGTGTTGCTTTAAGCATCCAGTCTTTCTGATCTCGATTCAGGAAGCCTTATCTTGCACAAGCAAAGATGCAAATCTCAGCTTTTAATGTGGAATAGCTGGCAGATGTGCCCTCAGAATAGAGAGTGTTTCAATGTCTGGAGAATTGAGGACAAAAAGGCAGATGTAGATTATTGTGTCTTGAGGGTTATGAACATAAAAACAAAATTTACCTTTTTCTGCTGTATTTTTTTTCCGTAGAAAGAATTTATCCATGTTTTTTGCAGAATTGATCTGTGGTCCTTCTTTTGTCTCTTCTGTGTGAATATGTATTGGATTATTCTGTTATTTTGTCTATATAATAAGAGGTATTTGGGAATTTTACTTTGGTCAAGTATGTTCGAGTTAGAAAGTCCACACCAGGATAGACTTGTTTAAATTGGAATAGGTACGTAAGATTTTTGGTATGGATTTCAGAAAGGTTTATTATTTGGTTTAGAGAAATAAATGTAAGAGAGTTTGTAGAGACAAAGAGTGAGTGGGGTTATTCCAAGTTCTGAAGTAATGTGCTGGTGAGGATTAGAGATAACAATACCTGATATTCTTGAGCTCAATGTGGATCAATGTCTCAAAAATAAAGAATGTATCGACAACCGGACATCTAAAATTTGGATCTGAGTTTGAATTGGAGAACATTAGGTTGTGGTCTTGGACAAATACTGCTCTCCTGTCTTAAAGGGAAAAGCCTTGACCCTTTGTGGTTTAGTGGCTCCATGCAATTGAGAAGAAGGCTCTGACCACTGTTAATATACTCATATTCTCACGTTTTTATAAACATCATCAAACATTGAATCAGTCCAACAGCAGTCAGAGCTCAGCTTGCATTTCTGCTTTTACTATACTGACTATGTTTTTGTTTTATCTAGAAGTTTTAAAGGTATAGTTCGTCATATATTACTCACCCTCATGTCGTTCCAAACCCGTCAGACCTTTGTTCGTCTTTAAAACACAAATTAAGATTTCTGACCCTGCATAGACAGCAACACAACTGACACATTCAAGGCCCATAAAGGTAGTAAGGACATCATTAAAATAGTCCATGTGACATCAGTGGTTCAGCCTTAATTTTAAGGTTTATTTTTAAGCTACAAGAATAATTTTTGTGCACTGGCTCCTGCGTCAGCAGCACCACATGCATGGGTCGTGGTCCTCTCATGAACGCGTGTCGAAGACTGACATGCAACAAAAGAAATTGCAGAATAAAGTTGTTATTTTTGTTTTCTTTGCACACAAAAAGTATTCTTGTAGCTTCATAACATTACGGTTTAACCACTGATGTCACATGGACTATTTTCACGATGTCCTTACTAACGTCCTCATGATCTCCACATAAATAACTTTCTTAGGTGACATATAATAAAACTAGCATATTCTCTAATGTTTAGTTGCTTTCCGTTGTTTAAAGGAATTTCAATGCATCAATAAAGTGATGAAACAGAGTAGGCTATACAAAATTAAGTTCAATATTTTTTAAGCCATTGCATCACTTCAAATTAATTTCATATAAAAAATAATGTTAAATTCATTTAAAGTCAAGGAACTGTCTGAGCAGCTGTGCAAAAATGAACCATACAAGAATGGAAAAATGTGAAATCTGATCAGGATGACCCAAGATGAAGTTTTCAGGTTGGATTGATGGATTTGTGATAGTGATTGTTGTAGTGATTGGACGAGTGAGTAGAGGATGGGGGGGCTGGGGGAGGACTTGTTGGCAGGGTCACAAACTATTTCCTTAAACAGACTTATGAAAACCATACGGCACAAGGGAAAACCACAGGCTGAATCTCCCTCCACCACTCAGCACACTCATTACCCGCCCCCTCTTCCAATAGCAAATGTCTGTACCCTCCTTCTCTATCTCTCTGCTGCAGACAGACTGCAGACAAAAGTAATCTCTTTGAGCAGAGAGACCAGAGGTTTGAAAGAGCTCATAGGTAAATTTAAACATCTAATTAGGTTAGAAAAAACTGTAGGCAAGGCACAAGAAATACCTCAGCTGTAGAAAACAAAAAAGCAATTATGGGAAACGGGACTGTTAGAAAATGCTGTGCTGCATATCCCTGTCTTTTCTTTGGACTTCTGTATTTGTATTGGTGTAAGGGAGTCATGGGACAAAGCTTGCATGAGCAGGATGGCGTGTGCAACGCTGAGGGATGCTATTCCATTCATCTCCAGCGCAAGACCTTTAGGGAGTCCTGGAGGAGCTGCAATGATAAAGGGGGAAACCTGGCTACCATTAAAGGACCAGAAGAAGCGTCCATGATCCATGACCTCCTATCGTCAGGGGTCAGACGTGGCTCCCGGCCCAGAATCAGGTTGTGGATTGGCCTTCAGCGACAACCTCGGCAGTGCTCGGCCACGCGCCCTTTGAGGGGCTTTACCTGGATTACTGGGGATCAGGAAACACAGTATACGAACTGGCAACGTGATGACTTAGCCAATGCTTGTGCTGCTCCTCGTTGTGTGGTCATTACCTACAACACGGCTGACAAAAGTGGCAATGACAAGAACAACTTCAAATGGCTCGATGGATCTTGTGCAGTGGCTGTGGAAGGTTTCCTCTGCCGCTACATCTACCAAGGGATGTGCCCAGCTCTTCAAAAAGAAGGAGGGGGTCCTGCACTCTACACCACCCCGTTTGAACTGGCAAGTACTATTCTTACTTACATCCCTTTTGGCTCAGTGGCAACTCTCCCTTGTCCCGATGGAGACAAGGAAGACCAGTCAGTATTGTGCATGCTGAGAGAGGATGGAAGTGTTGGCTGGTCGAAGGATGCACCGCTCTGCACTGACACTCCGATGGACTGGTGCGAACAGGACAATGGTGGCTGTGAGCACTACTGTGTGAACTCAGATACTCATTACTACTGTGAGTGCTCTGAGAATTATGTTCTGGCAGAAGACGGAAAGACCTGCCAGCTCTCGGATCCCTGCCATAGCGCCAACTGCGAGTTTGAGTGCGAGTCCACTCCTCAGGGACATCGCTGTAAATGCCCCGAGGGGTACCTCCTGTCTGGTGATGGTCAGAATTGTCTTGATATAGATGAGTGCTTGCAGAAACCATGCCCGCAGGAATGCGTCAATGCACCTGGTACATTTGAGTGTAGATGCAACAAGGGCTACCTTCCGTCTGAGTTTGGAGAATGTGTGGACGTGGATGAATGTATGGAAGGAAAGTGCGTTCATATCTGTGAGAACTTGCCTGGTTCCTACACGTGCCGCTGTCATGAAGGATTCTCTCCACTCAGAGAAGATTCAGAGCAATGCGAAGATATCGATGAGTGCAAAACTCCAGACATTTGTGAGCAGGTGTGCAAAAATTACGAAGGTGGATTTGAGTGTCAATGTGAGGAGGGTTATATGTTGCAAGAGGACAACTACTACTGTCGGCCTGTCGAAGAGGATGAACACTTGATGGCAGAATCAGCTGATGCAACACTGAATGATCCCAGCTTGCCTGAACTGATGACAGATGCCAAACTTCTGGAATCGCTAACAGATTCCCCAAGCATAGAGTGGCATTCGACTTACCTGAGCTGGTTTACGGAGAAGACACAGGAGGGAGATGTGACCACACAGGAACCTGATTTAATTGAGCATGCATCTCCGAATTCATCTTCATCAAACTTTTTGATGGATACTACAAATTCAGACGATTCTCATCAAGAGCATGCACATGAGGAGGAAATATCAATAGCAGCTGGTGATACAGCAGATGAAAGGACTTCAGGAAACAAAGGACCCTCAGAGGCTTCGACATCTGTGCTGAAGAGAAAATGGGATTTTGTCATGCTCACTCCTCCAACATTGCAAATACCAGAAGATGCATTGGCATCGGGAACAGAACAGCGTCCAGGTGACAGGAAGAAACACGACAAAAGCTGGCTGCTTGTGGCACTGCTGGTACCACTATGTGTTTTTATTGTGGTCATGTTAGCGTTAGGCATTGTTTATTGCACGAGTTGTGCTGTAGAGCCACGGAGCAAAAGCATCACAGACTGTTACCGCTGGACCACCACCTCCAAGCCTGAAAAATCAAGCACAGCAAATTCTCGAGCTTGAGTAAACATGACTTAAAAAATAAAAAAATCAGCAATGACCCTGGACTTCTTCAAGCTGTTTTGGTGTGATCACACTGATGTCACTTTGGTATTCTGTATGATCCTGTGGGATATAAGGGCAAAATAGTCAACTAGGTGCACAATTCAACATTTAGACATTCTTTTCAGACAATGGAGAAAACATCAATTATTTTCAATGGAAGTGGAGCAGTAACCCCCAAACTGTGTAGAAGAAACATTTTGTGGAAAGTGGGACATAGCAAACAGAATTTAGCATGCATCTCTTTTTCATATAATACAATGAATGATCATCATTTATGAAGCCTACGAGTAGAAATAAAAAATATGTATAATATCAACATCTTAAATGTATTTGTTCCACTCGCACAGTTTATGCTACAGCACCCCCAACAGTGAGGTATGTAACTACAACTGTTTGTCTAGAGACTCTAGGCTGTTTTGATAAAGACATTTACATATTAGAGATGAAACAGGTCTAAGTGCTTCAATTGAACTAACAGTTACTATGACTTCATTTAATTCAGGAAACGTTGTCTGACTAATGGAGATTATAACATTGCGGCATTTGGATCAGATATACAGTAATACTGGAGATACCCATGTTATTTTTATTTGAGTATTTTCACCATTAAGACAGATTATAACAAGAGAAAAAGAAAACAAGAAATAGAAACAGAGATCAGTAATAGACATGAGCCTACAGAAACAGTTTTGCACAAAACACTTTTGGCTTCAGAGAAATAGAAAATGTAAGCAAGATAATAAAAAGTATGCCAACAGGATTTTTATTGTTATTATTCCACAATAATATATGACACCTCAACAACCATTTGTTTCAGCACGCAATTTATGTTTTTTTACTGTATCCCACTGAAGTGTTTAACAAATACTAGTAATATTCAACTAAATCTCACTTGCTGTCACCAATCAAATTTGATCAACACTTTTTCCAGTTCAAATTCGCGCCTGCTTTGATAGCAGTGAGGAGAATGACAGCTGGCTCGGCCGCTTTGTGTTGTACTGGCACAGTCCCACCAGTAGTAGTCACTGTCTGGTATTTGAGTTTTTGTATATGTCTTCTACAAACTAACGTGATTTTAATAAAAGCCGAACTTGCACTACGCCATAGTAGTTTTTTCCTAATCACGTGTTTGTCTCTGTGGCTAATTCGCCAAAAGATTGTTTTTCCCTTTTTGAAATATTGTAAAAGTGAGCCATTTTGGAGTCTAGCGGAGCAACAAAAGCGTGAAACGGTCAGTTTGTTTACCACGCTAGGATTGTTGACGGCATATCATTATCATATAATGACCGACATGATCAGCCGAAATATTTGTCTGAATGCATTTAAAACATCTGTTGTTAACAGTTACATAACGCATTCCTGTCTACGTGTGGACTGGGGAGCTGATCCATCACGGAATTGTTTTAGATCGAGTGGCGCGCAGAGAATCCTTCCAAAATAAACAACAACTTGCGTTAGCAGTGTAAATAAACTGAACTGACACGAAAAACGTGATTTCCGACGAGGATGGGATTCGAACCCACGCGTGCAGAGCACAATGGATTAGCAGTCCATCGCCTTAACCACTCGGCCACCTCGTCGTATATCTAAAGTACTTTTGCTCTTATCTATAAAAATGGCCACTTTCCTGAATATAAGTACATAAACCCTTAACTTTCTAAATTGTTGTTGAGGCACCTTTGTCTCCGTGACATTTTGCTGAATCAGTATCACACACCTGTTAGTGCTAGTTACCTGACAGATATAGCGAGTACACTGCTTCATTTTGTACGTGATAGATAAAGACATAACAATAGATAAGTATCGCTTATTTTACGTGCTTGAACCATAGACTGTATAAAAACAGGGTTGAACAAATGTACGGGAAAACACTTTTGCTTGACATTGGTGTTGCCGTAATCGCCTGCTGCCCTCTGCTGGTCAGCCGGACTACTGGCGACATTGATTTATATAATAGGCAGAACATTTACATAATAGCATATAAAATACGGTGGCCGAGAGGCGCTGCAACTTAAGAAAACACATGCAAATTGAAAAAACACCAGCAAATTAAGAAAACATCTTCATCAGTTCATCAGTACACCCGCTGCAAATCCTCACAACACATGCAAATGAAGAAACGCTGCAAATCCTCACAACACATGCAAATGAAGAAACGCTGCAAATCCTCACAACACATGCAAATGAAGAAACGCTGCAAATCCTCACAACACATGCAAATGAAGAAACGCTGCAAATCCTCACAACACATGCAAATGAAGAAACGCTGCAAATCCTCACAACACATGCAACTGAAGAAACGCGCTGCAAATCCTCACAACACATGCAACTGAGGATTTGCAGCGGGTGTGTTGTCAAACTGATGAAGATGTTTTCTTAATTTGCTGGTGTTTTTTCAATTTGCATGTGTTTTCTTAAGTTGCAGCGCGTTGAGCTCTCTCGGCCACCGTATATAAAGGCATATCATAGTGACAACTGCAAATTGTCTGTCATTATTTGTTTTTATAAAGTTTTGTGCACAAATGTGTATTTCTAACTTGCTTAGTTCCTTAGTTTTTTTTTTTGCAAAGGTTTAGTCTCGGGACACCCGGTTTGCTCATATTTTTAGTCATGTGTAAGTTAGCTAATTAATGTTATAGTAATGATAATGGCCTTGTACATTTATTGTGGCATAGTCTGTCAACAGTTTGAATCTCTCCGTCCACATCTACGATTACTTACCATGTGAATCTTGAGAGATGTACTTAATTTAAAGGTCTGAAAGGTTTATGAGCGTTGTCTTCCACCATGTTTACAACATAAAGAACAGGAAACGTCTCAGAAGAACAGGCAGACCCATAAAACTCAGCACACTGTAAACGTCAACCAATGAAACAGAGGCTTTTGTAGGCTTGGCCAATCACGCAATGAATATACTAGAGCCCCGCCCCGCTGACCATGTGAAGACTTGCCGCGAATTTCAACCAGTTCAAACTGTTTAGGCGCGCGCGGCAGCGTTAAGCTGGTCTTAGAGACTTAAAAAAAAATATATATATATATAATACAGTGGCTTGTTTATTTATTTAAGTATTTTATACAATAATGGCTACTCCTCCCAAGATATTTTGTTCAAGCCTTGACGCTGACCTCAGTTTCGAAAAAAGGGCATTGAAGATCTCAATAGAGGGAAACATTGGTAAGTTGGATTAATTTTGGTTTAATCAACAAAATAATATGCATAAAATAATACGCACATAATATGTTACCTAAGTGTTGCTAACATATTCATTTTTATGAATGATCCAGTAATATGCTTGAGAGCTTTTTTTTGTATTGTTAAATACAGTAACGTTAGTGTTGTTGGCGCCAAATACTATATTATATATAACAATATTTTGTTGAGCGAGCCTTCACAGCCATCGATTATTATTATTATTAGACTGAATTGTTTTTAAATAGTCTTCTTGCCACACGTTTGGTAATAAAATCGCAAAAAATATTTTTCCTGAAACATTTATTAAAAACTGCAACTGTTGACAGCTAACGTTAAATGAGGATATTTTATGACATCCAGACTATGATTTAAAATAATAACAACAATAAGAAACATTTAGTACCATAATGTTTTAATAATAAGTCAAACTTCTACAACAATTGGTTTAAGCATGCTTCTGGCAATTAATGCCAGACATAAACATCTATTAGGGTTATGACTTTATTATCTTTGATGATGCAGAACACAAATTATGATTGGTTGTGTTGATGTTTTATATTTTAAAACATTTATATCTGCAACAGCGGCAGGGAAGTCAACTTTTGTGCGTTGTTTGGAGCGGGCCTCAGAGGAGTGGGAGGTCATACCAGAGCCCATTGGGAAGTGGTGCAATGTACAAACCACAGAGAACGAGTATGAGGTACAGTATGTCCCTCTGTATACAATATATTTTATGAAGGAAGTGTCTTCAAACTCAGTCTCAAATGTTAATGGGAGGGATCTTTAATAACACATCCCCTTCTATCCCTGTAGGAGCTCAGCACGTCCCAGAAGAGTGGAGGCAACCTGCTGCAGATGTTATATGACAAGCCCAGTCGCTGGTCTTATACTTTCCAGACCTACGCCTGCTTGAGTCGTGTCCGCGCACAGCTTCAGCCTCCTTCTGCCAAACTTCAGCAGGCAGAGCAACCGGTCCAGTTCTTTGAGCGCTCCGTCTACAGCGATCGGTACATACATTAAACAGATTGTCTGAACAATTTGGAAAAGAGTTTAAATATGGTGTTAAACTGAGAAAAAACAAAAACTAAAAAGTCTTTTTAATTCTCCAGATATGTGTTTGCCTCTAACCTCTTTGAGTCTGGAGATCTGAATGAGACCGAGTGGGCCATTTATCAAGACTGGCATTCGTGGCTCCTCACTCAGTTTGAGTCCCAGATTGAGCTTGATGCCATGATCTATCTTCGTGCTGATCCCGAGGTACCACGCAGCTTCTTACATGGTGCAAGGTTCACCTGTAGTAGTATAAAAGTGACGTAAATGTGAGAATTTTATGATGTATTGATTAAACACATGATCTGCAGAGGTGTATGCAGCGTCTTCAGTTCAGAGGACGAGAGGAGGAACAAGGGATTCCCCTGGATTACCTGGAGAAGCTGCATTATAAGCATGAGTGTTGGCTGTACAATCGAACCACAAAGTTAGTGATCAACTTACTGTCTGAAACTTGTATTTGAACTGTTTTTCGATGTTTGAATATCTAAATTGATATCTTGTCATATACAGGTTGGATTTTGAGTATCTTAAAGACCTTCCAATACTGCTCCTGGATGTTAATGAGGATTTTAAAAATGACAGAATTAAGCAAGAAGGTATTATTGATAAGGTACGTATATAATGGCAACGTTAGTTTTGCCTGATAGTAAAATGTTTTAGAACCGCCATGTTTATACTTGATTTTTACATAGTAAATAAGTTTTGCACTTTTTTTTTTCTTTCAGGTGAAGGAGTTTTTGAGCACCCTCTAGCCTACAAATATACATCGATTTGTGTCAATCGTGGAAACTGGTGATTTATCACTATCTGGATTTATGTGTGGTCACATTAATTAATTTGTTATTTTATTTTATTTTTTAGCTGATTTTATATTTAGCTTGTTGTACATATGTATTTCGTTGTATATTAAAACAATTTTTACAAAACAGTTTTAAACTCTTCTGAAATGGACAAACAAGATATGCAGTTTGAAATAACATTTGCAGAGATTATTATTTATGTGTAGTTTGTGATGCGATCTGAAGACTATTCTGTAAGTGAAAAGTTGTCGGTTAATATTACAAGATTCCCACAGCCATGAAAAAGCTGGGAATGTCAGCGTTTACAAAAAAAAGAGACATGGAAATGAATAAAATTTGTCCTAAACATTTTTCTTGTTATTCTCTATATTTTGTCTGCCGAGTGCAGCCTATAAAATTATATTTTAGCAAAGAATCTTTTCCTTGTAATTACAATCAATGTATAACGTGCAATACAAGGAAATGTCATGTAAATGAATTGGTCAAATGTGTGGGAAGAATATGTGCTGAAAGATGTACAGCTTGAATAGAGGGGAAAAAATAAAATTGTTAAAAAAAACCCCACCTGAATAACCTCACATGTAAAAATAAACTAATAAACATTTTTTTTAGAATATTAAAATGTAGCAACATTTATTGAATAAAGAGTGCTTCAAATAATAAAGCTGAGTCTGAAAGCTTTTTTGAGCTTTTAATGATCATCTAAACAGTTCACTGAATTTGAATTAGGATATTAATGCAGGAGAAAGTTCGAATATCTCCCCTAGTAGTTTTGAAAACAGCTTTCAATAACAATAGCATAAATGTTTTAAGTCATAAATCATTTTTTTCTATGAATCAAAGTGACTCACAGCTTCCATACAAATACAAAAATGGGAAAGTATATTTATGTTGAAGAATATGAAAAAAGTATTCCCATGCAAAACTAAACTTTCCCACAAAGAAAGTACAGTATTGCCACTAGATACAATATATTTTGATCTCTACTCCACATTTTATAATGTTTGCACAATATTAGATACTTATCAAAATAAACTACAAGTCCCATAACTAAATCTTCAACAGAATTCCGGGTATTGCTTCACCCAGGTCTGTGGCGCCCTCTAAACGTACTGTTATTGACACAGCTGTCCACAAATATCGGACGCAGAGATGACAGACTTGACTGTCAACACATTAGATATTATATTAATAAAATAATTCGACAGTGACCGACTCTTCTGATGCATCTTGCATTGCCTTACAGTAAACATGACACCTCTAAAATTCACAAAACTTCCTAAATGTGATTCTGTAAACAAATCAACCTCAACTCTCTCGAAAAAGACAAAAATAGGCGTATCGAGAGGGCGGGAATGTGTGACAAGCGTGCCCACGTCCAATCGTCTTTACTAAATGATGTTTCCTGGCGTTAAATCTTAAAGCCCTCTTGTAAACCAACCTTGACGTCGCGTGCTTTCGGTCGAGCAGCGTGTGTTGCGGCCAATCGGGTTCCAGAACTTAACTCTCGTGCCCAATAGCCTTCGCATATTTTGAACAGGGGCGGAACCATACACAAATGGAGCGAAGAAGGGTAGGTTGTTAGAAAGTTAATGGCTTGGGGGAAAGGGATTCTCTTCTCGCTTCAGGAGAGTTTGAGGATTTTTCTGAAGTAAAACGTAATTATTTTATAACAGTATAACCCCAAAGAAAGTGAAGAGACAACATTACCTTCACAATCAGACGTATTATTTAGGAAAGTATGCAGGATGCAGTAGCCGGGACGGCAATGCTGACGGACGGCTTCGAGGACGAGATTGACTCGGTGACTCCGCGTTCCCCTGCGTTAGGGATGGGGGTTGGAGCTACACCAGGAGCCGGACTCGGGGGCCTCGGGATCGGCGTCGGTGGCAAGAAAGTCCGCTTGTTCGGCGAGGCTGGCGGGCCCACCACAGACAGACTTGATTTCAAACTCACAGCGGCCGCGGTGCTATCGTCAGGCCCCGGATCCGGCAGCGACGAGGATGAGGTGTCTGAGGTGAGAGCGAGCGAGTCAGCCAGCCAGCAGGAAAGTGTGTGTGTGTGTGTGTGTGTGTGTGTGTGTGTGTTAGCTCACATGCTAACTCCAGCTAGCCTTAACAGGCTTCATTCCCAACCCACCAAAACCATGGAATTAATCACCTCATCTAAAGAGGCCGATTTGTCACGTCCCATTCTTGGCAATATTAATACAACAACACTCTTGCGCGGAGCGCCGTTAGCAGCCATTTCAGCTGCGTTTTTCGCGACCCACGTTGCCAGTTGCGTTTCTAAATAGCTCAAATTCAGGCGAGTTAGCATAGCTTAGCACGGGCTCAGAGACGAAGGCTGCGATTTGGGCCTAAAGAGAACATCAGGGGGCAACGCCGTCGTCTGCTAGTTAGCCATCCCGAAATCATTCCACCGCCTTCAGCCACTTGTCACCCCAGTCTAGGCCCTTTAAAGTGCATCTCGCCACTCGTCGCGTCTTACTGACAGTCATTTTGAAGGATCTAGAAATGTCGCTAGCCTGGAAGTTAAGTGGATCTTGGTACGTAACTAAATATTAGCTGTTTAGCAAAGCTTATCTGCGTTCCTCGCCAGGCCTTTGCACTGTTTTGGTAACTTATGCTCTGGCTTGGATCTTGACATCTGTGTTATTTGTGAGTGCAGATGCAAGATGTTACAACGTTCACATTAACCTGAGTGTCAGCACTAGCGCTAGGGCTTAAGTAAATATATCTCCAGTGCAGCTTCTGAAATTTCACGGGACGCAATGTTAAAACAGCAAGATTTGAGTTGAGATATTTTCCTCCTCTGTGTCAGTGGAACTATCATTTGCTATTATGATGATAAAGTGTGGCGCTGGGTTTCAGGGCGACTTGTCATGCGTGTTTGTCGTCATACATCAAGATGCACCTGTTAGGTCCCGCAGATGTTTAATTCTCAATCCCACTAAGGAAGTTCTTCTAAAACTGCAGCTACTTATAGAATCAAGCGTGTACTTTCATTTTATCCAAGATTTTGTGATTGTCAAACAGGATTCACCTTTGTTGACACATGACAGGCCTTTTCCAGACAAGAATTGCATGATGAAAAATTAATACTTGTTGGGGTGGGTGATATGACCGAAAGCAATCACGATACGAGTTATTTTATTTCATTGTAACATTATATCACAATACAGTTGTTTTAGTATATTATAAGGATGTTGCGATTTATCGATATTTTAGTTGGAATTGAAATTATTCTTAATGCCAATTTTGATATCACGGCAAATACTAACCTAACACAAATAAAATGTTCACATTCTGAAGACAAGCAAATAATTTGTAGTTAAAGTAAAACTGTTTATGAGAAATAGAACGGACACAAATGAAAACAAGTTTTTTTTAGATTGCTCTGTAGCATGCAAATACCAAATTGTTATTTTTTTTCTAAATGCATTTTATTGTGAACATTTCATCCATATGTTTCTTTACTTTTTCTTTCTTTTTTCAGTTTTTTTTTTTTGTAAGATGCTTTGACCTTATGTTTAATCAAAATGGATCTTCTGGTGAAAACTACAGGCTTCTGTCTGGTGACGTATTCAGGACTTCTCCAATCATTTAGTCCCCTTTAACTCCAACCCTGCAAGATTTTGTTTATCTGCTTCCACTTTTAAATGCAATGCTGACATCTCAAAATCCAATTAACAACTGATGCAAAGAACCAAGTCCCATCCTACATTTTTCCATTTTTGATAATCATTGCACTCGGATGTCACAAAATGGAAGAAAAGGTCACCGCTTACACTTCATCGTGACTTTAAACTGACAAGTCTTAAAAATGTGTGCAGATGATAGGCTTTCATGGTGACGCGGATCATAACTGCGATCTCTACCAAATTTCTGCAGGGTTATCGTGTATACCAGTATATCACTCACCCCTAAATATTTGCTTGACTACCAAGCATGCAGTCTTGTTTAAAAATGTATGTTTTGTTGGTTGCAGATAAACCATAGGCCTTTATAAAAGTAAATGACTGATGTCAAATTGAGTTCTCAGGGGGCCAGCAGGCTTGCAAACATATATGCTGTTGTATTTCAGAGCTGCATGTAATCCCCCCGGTGTGTCTGTTGCTTTTTATAACTTGTAATGGGTGCCCCCCCCTTGTGTTGTTGGTATTTGTTTAGAATTCAGGGGGAGGGGTATTGAAGTCAGCGGAGGTAGACTGAGCTGATGACAGGCTCAGGTAGGACCCACATTCCCACGAATTCCAGCATTCTGCTTCCAGTTCCTGTTAGGTCACCATGTGTCATGAGTCAGTCTGCCCTATGAACTTAAATTAGACTAAATGTCTTTAGTATTATGTGTATGAGAAACAAGTTTATTCATTCAACCGAGAGTATAGCTGAATCATAATACTCAATCTGACCTGGATGCTGGATCATGTGATAAATAGTTACATCCATGAGATTACAGAGCAATTGAATGCATTTTTAGTTGTATTTAAATTCTTGACATTCTCCTTGCTTGTTTTAGTCCTATATGGAATTCCGCAGTTGTTTGTAGTCATAAATTTGCATAGCCAGGTTCAGTCTTGTAGCTTATTTGTGTTACTTTAAATTGACATTCAGACTTGTTCTCCCTCTATTGCAAGCTATAATGTTAAAATGTCATGGAAATTCTATTAGTAATATACATTTTATAGTTGGACTCAGTTTTAATGACTCCATGTGAGTGTGAAGTTTTTAAAAAGATTAGTCTGCTTCTGGGAAGCCTTTATATGTTCTACATGTACAGGCACATAAGTGATATTCTGGGTTCATTCAGAGACTCTGTTAAATCAATATCAGAGTCCGACAAATGTCAGATGAAAAGAGCAGCATGCTTGTTGTAGAAGACTATTGCCCTTTTCTGCCCTCATGTTAAAATGCTTTTTCTTATGAGAAGAGAAAAAAAGCATAGCGTTAAAGTTTGTTACATTTTTACTAAGTTTGTCCTTGTTTATTGAATCCCTCATTTGGATCTTTTCATCCTAATGTTTTAGGAACGCTGTTATACTGTAGAGTTTTTGCCTTATGTTAACTTGCAAGAAATACCCTTTTATCTTATAAGCGTTTGTTGGTGTGTATGGTATATGCCCATCGCATATTTAATGACCAACACACAATTCACATGACTGGCCTATGACACAGCATGTGTTTCCTAATTAATTGCATATTGCTGTCTGGAGAGGGATTCAACTGTACAGTTGCTACATGTTAACTCCCTGTCTATGGGGAAAACTGTAGATATAATCATAGCAACGAACCTGCCAATAGGGGCTGGCTGATGTGGCCAAAAATATTATCATGATACTTTTTCCATATCATACAATATTGATATTTATCATATTAATATAGTTTTAATAGGGGAAGAAATGCTTTCCACAAATGTATGTTGGACCTTGAGAGTGGATGTGAACAACTGTTCACAATTAAACTCCACAGAGAAATATACCTATTAATTTAAGGTCCCATAAAATCCATTTTATTTACCCTAAATTCTGTGTTCCATTGTTTTTTTTTGTTTTTTTTTTCTGGATTCTTTGTTTTATGATTTGTCAAATTTCTTCAAGTGTGTCTAATTAAATAAATAAAACTTTAACAATTTAATCAGTCTTTAAAATGTAATAATGACAAATATAACAATTTACAACAAAACGGTACTTTTGTCAAATAAGATGCTGCACAACAGAACCATATTAAAACGTGGTTGAAAAATATATTAGTTGTATGATATTCCTTAAAAATATCATTTTTTTTTAGTGTACAACGGTAATATATTTCTGCTATAATTTCTTCAAGTTAAACCAAACTTTTAATTTTGCAGGTTGTTGTGAAGATCTTTGAGTTTCGGTGTGTATTTGAGTTTTTCCTCAAATTAAATGGTGAAAAGCTTGTGAAGTGACTCTCAGAGCAGCTCTGGAGATTAAGTTTATGTCCTCAATTGAGACAGCAGAAACTGAAAACGCTGAGCATTACATGTGTTTGAGTTTGTGTAGTAGGTGGAACTGTGCCACTCATTCACACAGAGACACACAGTACATGCAGACGACTTAGCAGCATGTACTGAATGGCTGTCGTCGTGTTTATTTCTGCCACTAGAATAATCTAAATCAAATAAATATGTCCAGAGCGTGGCATCGTTGTCAACATTTTTTTTTTATCGCAATCTCAGTATGATAGTTTATCGCCCAACCCTACCTGCCAACCCCTCTACCTAACTATATTAGGTCCTGTGTAGTGCAATATAGGTTATCTGTGGCTGTTCAAAAACATTTGACTATCACAAGACTTTTTGTATATGATCCTCTAAGTAGATTTTTTTTTCCTTATTTTGTGGCTGCATGAGATTTTTTTTTTTTTTTTTTAATTATGAGTGTATTTAAGTGCAAGGGTTAGGTCTTCCTGCTGTATAGGCAAATTAACTGATACAAGATTTAAATGCAAAGTATCAGTTAAAGTGGTTATTTTTTGGTTATATAAGTCTTAAGGTTTGAGGCTGTATATGTAGTGACCATGCTGTTGCTTGAGAAGCAACTTCTCTTTATGACAAGTTCAAGCAGCACATATGTGTTCAGACCAGGTTGTGTGTGTAACATCATGATTAACTGGTATTTTTGTGGTTTCATCTACTTGTGCAGTTCTGTTTAATAATGATTCTTTATAGAGTTGAGTTGTTTCATCCCTGCATCATTGTACATTACAAAGTACCTGTTGTAAATATTTGTGGGGGCTGTAGGGCCTTTCGCACCGCGGGAACCTTTTCATAGTACCAGAACTAATTGTGGAAATTCATAGTACCAGAACTAATTGTGGAACTACCCACTTTTTGGCGTTTTCGCACCACTGGAACTGGACGCGATTTTAGTACCGGATTGCCTTTTTCGAGAACCAAATTAGCTCCTACTCCGGAGCAGGGTCTAACTAGCACAACTGGTACTACCCGTGACGTAGACATTGATTGGCCAAACGCGTACGAAAACGCCCTCACCCGCCATGATTTAAAACGCTGTGTAAACATACTGTAAACGTTGTGTCAACTTATTTTGCAAGTATGGAGAACAGCGATAGATGGACGGATGCTTAAGTGCAGGCACTTGTAGCAAATGTAGCACTGCCAGTTGTCGTTGGAGATTCTTAGTCCTCCTTTCCATTCTTTCAATCGCTTTACGTATATGTCGACATTCCATGTTCATTACTGTGAAACCCGCGAGACACAACAAAAACACAGCTCCGATCACAGCGTCCTCCATCCTCCTGTTGTTAATGTTGTTCTTTGTTTCCGTTGTTGAATGCCTTGCACAAATGACGTCGCTGTCGACCGGCTTACGTCACTTCTTAGTACACACTCTTGGTGCGAATGCAACCCTTTAAATGGTACTGGGAAATAGTTCGCGCAAAATCGTCCCAGTATTTAGTACAGTACATTTAGTTCTGGAACTAAAGCACTGCGAAAGGCCCTTATCACAGCCCCAGCACCACACACTATTGCTAGCTTTTTTTACCAATAAATTTAAAGCGATGCATCACCCTCTTGTTGTTCTAAACCTTTGGCTTTGTCTTCTATAGATCTCAAAAGATGTTAGACATGCCATTCTTTTTCATGCACTAAAAGGTGACAAGGGGCCATCATGCTTCAAAGATTACAAAAACAAAACACCTTAAAAACAGTAGTCCATGTGACTCATACACTATATTTCCAGTCTGAGTATGATAACTTTGTTTGAGGAACAGACTGAAATTTTCGTAGTATCGTCTCCTTCAGCTCTCTAATATCGACTCTGGATTTATATTCATGGCATGCATTCATATATTTGTCTAGATGCCTATTTATATTTTTCACAGCATGATCAGTTACAAGAAGAACTTGTAACGTCTGGCATCTTTGATGTTCTACTTTTTGATGTGCTGTATTTATATAAAGATCTGTTGCAGCTAGGGCTGGGTATCGAGTTCGATACTTTTTAGGCACCGACCGAATTGCCTCTACCATCGAGTATCGAAAAATGTCTCGTCGTTCGGTACCACATTTCGATACCTAAGGGGTTAATCTCATCAGCGTCAGTGAGCCAATGAAGGCCCGGGTATATTTCACTTTCCGCATTCCGTTCTGTCTTGTGCTCAGCCGCGTCCATATACTTTGGCCTTAAGCCTGCAGCACTAGCCGGTGTGTTCGACTAGAAGAGGTGCGGCGCAGATCGATCAGTGTTTGACATCTGTGAGAGCGATTCGAAAGCGCACGGAGCAGTCTGCTCTCTTTAGCTCTCGTGGCACTGTAAAGGCCCTTTCGCACCGCTTTAGTTCCAGAGCTAAACGTACGGTACTAAAGTACTGGGACGGTTTTGCGCGAACTATTTTCTAGTACCATTTAAAGGGTTGCATTCGCACCGAGAGTATGTACTAAGAAGTGACGTAAGCTGGTCGACCAACAAGCTGAAAAATAGTTTTTTTTAGGTAATGCAATCTTGTTAAAATTTATTTCATAAAATTAGTATCGAAAAAAGTATCGTTCAGGAACCGGTATCAAAGTCAAGGTATCGATATCGAAAAATTTTGAACGATACCCAGCCCTAGTTGCAGCAGAGATTATTAGTGAATAACCGTTTTTTTTTAATTTATTTATTTTTTTTAATCCTTTGTTTGGGCTTGTCAGTGCCTGGTCATCATTAATTTTAGTTGTGTGGAATAGTTCAAAATTTTGCCAAATATCTCCCCAAAAATCTAATGAGTTTGGAACAACATGGAGAGTAAAGAAATGACCAAACTTGAATTTTTTGGGGTGAACTTTTTCCACATGTGATAGAACAATACATTGTACGAACTATTTATGCCATGTTCTGTGTTTATATCAACAGCATGTCTATTATCCTTTAGCTTTTCACCTCTACGTGTGACCTGAAAACCCAAGTAAATATATATGCTATGTTTTTTTGTGTGTGTGAACCTACTGACCCTGGTCATATGTAGTGCAGTACATGAGCGGTGTAACAGAACGTGCTGTTTTGGACTTTACACACTATGTTATTGTTGTCAGGAGTCTCGCTGCCAGGCCATCTGTGTGCATGGCTAAAGTTTCACCTGCAATGTATAGAACGTTATCATTTTTGTTTTTTTCCGTCAGGAAATGCTCCATAAAAGCACTTGTTTTTTTTAAGGACATAGGATTTAAGCCAGTGTTGTTGATTTCACCAAGTCATCCTATTGTTGCCAGCCCTAAACCTGTCTGCAGCCACCAGACATGTCGTTGTATGAAATAAAAAAAATTATCCCTCCTCACTCACTTTTTGCCTCTTGTTGGAAGTGTAGCACTCGCAGTCTGTTTCTCAGCGCAGAGATGAGGTAATGAGTCACTTGTTTGGACGTAGCATCTTGTCTCGCCCTCGCCTCTCTTTCTCTTTCTCTCTCGCTCTCGCTCACTCACTCTCACCCTGAGACAGATGCTTCCCAGAGTCTGAGACCAGAGCACAACAATTCCAGCCACGCCAGAGCCCTGCACATTCAAAAGCTCCTGTATGCTTTTAATTACTCTTACTGCAGATGGGTTCTGCTTGACCACGCCCGGCCTCGCTGCCTTACTCACCCTGCTTTTTGGGTCAGCTCCTTTTGGCAGCCCTTCGTATTTATCTCTTCTGAATTTGTTTGACCCCTCCCAGTTTCTTGGGCTTGAAACTTCAGTATGCAGAAAGAGTAATCTCTTGACATAATTATAAGTACAACCATAATAGTGTGTTTTGCTGTGTTTCTGGTCATGGCCTCCTAGGTTTTGGCAAAAACCATGGTCTCATAACTTGAAATCGAAAACCAGTCCTTTCCCATTTATTTACGTTCTTTACCACAAATACTTCAAAAATGCGTGCGTCCTTCTGCCGATGTGGGTGGAATGTGGTACTAAAGTATGCAGAATAGGCAACAGAGCTTTTTGTCATGACGATCACTGCATGTTTTGATGATTTTCAGCTTTTGTTTCTTGCAATTTAAGTCCATGTAAATGCATGTATTGGTGGTATGACATACAGAAAACACACGCTACCATTCAAAAGATTTGGGTTGGTAAGGTTTTTAGTTTTTGAAAGAAGTCTCTTATTTGATTAAAAATTCATGTAAAATTGGAAGTGCAAAAGTGTGTTTTTTGGGACGTTGTATTAAATGGTATATTTATCGCGGGTACACCTTCGATAACGATATAAAACATTTTCGATATAGTGCACGATATAGGCACGTGCTCTGAGTGACGCAGACAGCACACACAAACATGAACACATGCTGAAGTGAGTGCTGTGCCTGCCTGTGATGAAAAGATTGTGAATAAAATAATTAATATTAGTCGAATTTAAAATAAACATTTGCATTTGAATGTTAGGAGTGGGTCAGGTAGCATCATCAGTGGCGCACAAGATGCGGTGATAATGATGTAAGTGACGTTGTTGCATTTTAATGTTTTGTTAGTCTTGCCCACAAGATGTGCCGCTGCTGTGTTATGCATTCAAAATATTAGAGAAATATAGAAGCTCAATGCGGAGAAGATCTTGAATGGGTTAAAACCGAAACCAAGCCATTCACATAGAATGCATATTCAGTGCATTTTTTTAGACGGACAAATATGACTGCTGCACTCGCGTCTCACGCTAGAGATGTGGCCATGAAAAGTTAAAACTTTTAGAAAACACGTCATGAATTTGTGGAGGTTTATTCCTTTTCACTGCGTGTGTCTCATGTTTTTAAATGCAATCTGCATGATGGGCAATTCGGCTCTGTATTAAAGGGGTCCTATTATGCTCTTTTACAAAGTCTTGATTTTGTTTTGGGGGTGTACTAGAACAGGCTCTCATACTAGGTTGTTCGAAAAGCACATTATTTTTCAAATATTTTACATTATTACAACACCTCTCTCCCCAGTCTGGCATGAACGGCTCGAATAGTTCCTGTTTCAAATGAAGGCCCGCCTTCTGAAACACGAACTGTGCTGTGATTGGTTAGCTGGGCCAGTGTGTGTTGTGATTGGCACCACTCGGCGCCTGGTCGGGAAATGTCATGCCCTAGCCTAGCCAACTGCAAGCTTCAGTGTAAATATTGCATGAAAAATCAAATCAATTTGAGCGAGATTTAAACCAGGATGATTAGGGCCTTTCGCACCGCAGGAACCTTTTCATAGTATCAGAACTAATTGTGGAACTACCCACTTTTTGCCGTGTTCGCACCGCTGGAACTGGGAGCGATTTTAGTACCGGACTGCCTTTTTCGAGAACCAAATTAGCTCCTACTCCGGGGCAGGGTCTAACCAGCACAACTGGTACTAATCGTGATGCAAGTAGACATGAGACATATTTATTGGCCAAACGCGTACGAAAGCTCCCTCACCTGCCATGATTTAAAACGCCGTGTAAACATACTGCAAACATTGTCAACTTATTTCGCAAGTATGGAGAACCGCGATAGATGGACGAACGTTGAAGTGCAGGCACTTGTAGCAAATGTAGCACTGGCAGTTGTCGTTGGAGATTCTTAGTCCTCCTTCCCGTTCTTTCAATCGCTTTACGCAGCCTATTAGGAATGAGAATGTGACGCCGCGTTGAGTTCTGGGAAACTGCTTTGTTTATCCGCCATACTTGCAGGATAGCGCTGCCGTTCCGCTGTTGAGTTTAGGGCAGTATTTGATTGTGAAAAATGTCACCGGTGTATGTCATTCATACTGCATCGATAATTGCAATAGTAACTCCGATCATCGTTCTGAGAGAAAAATGGACAATGCGATATGTTTTTTCGCCTTTTCTATGTGTAAAAACACCAAGGGAAGGAGGTCGCGGAGAAGACGCCGAATAGTAAATCTGTTAATGTCACTGATTAAACCCACTGACTCTCACTCACTAAAAGAATCACAGTGCAGTGTGTTTTTGAAAGTTTTGATTTGGTTGGTTTAATAGTTAACATTACCTTCTTTGCGAGCATGACTCTCACTAGGCTTGTGAATTAGCAGAACTTGGACTTTCTAAATTTAAAAAATCTAAAATTGTAAAGCATATACTATGTGCAGATATGCATATAAAATCAAAATGTGAACGCAACGCGTTTAAGTATTTTCCTCTCATATAAAGAACGCGCTTAATGCACCGAGGCAGTGATATTTAAAGACCACATTCTGTACACACATCTTACTAATAAAGCATAGTTTCCAACAAAGAAATGGATCGACTTCTGTCAGCTTGTTGAACACAGTTTTATTTGGACAATGTACCATATGATGACTGAGCAGCGAGCGTCCAGCAGGCGATAGTTTTCACACTAATCGGGTAAACACTGTAAACCAAATTCTATCAAACCTAAGAGAGAAATGCAGCGCATATCATGCAGTACGATAAAATAGCTTCTCTTCCCTGCAAACGATACAATGAAGAATGAATGGTTGTTTAACTTAAAGGCAAAAACAAAACAAAAGAGAAGCATTTATCCTTATAGAGAATGAGAAGTAACCATGGGAACGGATAGCGTATCCTGCTAATATGGCGGCGCCTTCCCGAAATGCAATGTGGAGTGAAAAGATCGTGACGTAACTCCTCATTCTCTATACGTCGACATGTCATGTCTATTATTGTGAAACCCGCGAGACAACAAAAACACTGCTCCGATCACGGCGTCCTCCATCCTCCTGTTGTTAATGTTGTTCTTTGTTTACGCTGTTGAACGCTGCGCACAAATGACGTCACTGTGTGTCGACCGTCTTACGTACACTGTCAGTGCGAATACAACCCTTTAAATAGTACTGGGAAATAGTTCGTGCAAAATCGTCCCAGTACTTTAGTACTGTACATTTAGTTCTGGAACTAAAGCAGTGCGAAAGGCCCTATTGTAACTACTCTAAGTTCATCTGCCTTGGGAAAGCTAGCGTGTCTCAGACATAGTGATACCACTCGTTGCCTTCTCTAGTGCGGCTCAACCAGGTCTCGTCCCATTCGTCGATATTTGTGATATCACAAATCCCAGAAAATGCGTCGTAGTCCAAACGAGTCGTTCGTTGTAGTTTTTGAAAAGTGATTTCTGTTAAATAAAATATCTCCTTTTGAAGTGGACTTTGAGCTTTGTAACTTTGCGGATCTTTTTTATGCTTAAACAGCAACATTACAGACTAACTAAAGTTGAAAAAGCATAATAGGACCTCTTTAAGCAATGCATACATGATACTGTTTTGTTCATAATTGGTTATGCAATTTACGACATTATATTTGATTTATGAGTTCATTTAGACGTAATGCACGTTTTTTTTATAGACCGTTATTTCCGTGCGTTGACATTGTGCTGCATTATTTTGCTTATTGTGCCCTCCTGTGGCCTCGGGAGCCAAGACAAGTTTCCTTAAAACCTGTTTAATCTGCATATAAAACATTAGAAATTAGATATGTTTAATTTGTGTTTGACTGTTAAAACAAAAAAATATTTGTTTGTCTCAATAAATTGGGTTAATTTAAAAATAGTGGTTAAATGTAATTTTTTTTTCTATTGCTCTGTTTTAAAAAAGGTTATAAAAAATGTCAATAATTATCGATACCATACATTTTTTTTTTAGCTATATCGCCCAGCCCTACGCTGTGTATGTTTTTTATTTTAATGTTTTTTTATGTTATTTATTCCTGTGATGCAAAGCTGAATTTTCAGCATCATTACTCCAGTCTTCAGTGTTACACTATCCTTCAGAAATCATTCTAATATGCTGATTTGGTGCTTAATAAACATATCTTATCAATATTGAAAATAGTTGCTGCTTAATAGTTTAGGAAACTATATTATATGCATTTCTTTGTATACAAAGTTCAAAACTAGAGATGCACCGATTGCAATTTTCTTGGCCGATTCCGATTTCCGATTTTTGTTAGTGTGATCTGCTGATACCGATTTTTGCCGATTCCGATTTTCTTTCTAAGAGCTATAATTGACAGCATATACAAACAAAATTCTACTTTTCTTCAATGCAAAGTTTTATTTTCATAAAAAACAAGTAAAAAGTCAGTAATAAAATAAGAACACAAAAAAAAAAATGCAAACGGCAGCACAAATAAATGCAATAGAATAAAGAGAGCTATGAAACTAAGTTTTTCAGGTTAAGTTTTTCAGTTAAGAAATACTACAGAAATTAAAGTAATCAAATGTTAAATAACACATCCAGTGTTATTTTACATTTTATTACTTTAATTTCTGTAGTCTTCATTGTAAAAATTAAATACAGATTAATGCTTACCATAAAAGTTATAAAACGTATTCAGTCAAGAGCAGAATTTTTTTTTTATTTTTTATTTTTTATTATTACTTATTAAAATGATTACTTTTGTTATTTGATTAACATGACCGACAGCAGCATAAATATTGGACTGCGGTCCCTTTAAGAGTTTATCCACGGACCCAATATACTGTTACACAACATGCATTCTCTTTCTCAACTATTTAACGTTCCAAAACTGACTGTTTAACCTGTTGAGCGGTACGGTCTAGTGCTGTGTTCGATACATCGATACGACGATGTATCGTCACAGAGATTTGACGATACGAGTATCGATACAGCTGGCCCTGTATCGATATTGTGGCTCATGTGCAGCAGTGGGCCGCGCTCAACGTTTAAAATGGAGTCGAAAGTGCGAGGTTTCTAAAAAAGAATGAATAGAGCATAATATATAGGTTACAGCAAGGTTTAATCTGGCCGCAGAGGAACACAACCGGGGTTGCCTGATATAAAGAGACGTAATCCCCGAAACAGAGCTTCCCACTTGCACAATACAGAAATATCTGCTAAGTGTTACTTATCTTTGTCAACCTGGCAACCATGTGCACGCGCTCTCTCTCCACTGTGGATAAACGCTCTGCTAAGTGTTACTTATCTTTGTCAACCTGGCAACCATGTGCACGCGCTCTCTCTCCACTGTGGATAAACGCTCTGCTAAGTGTTACTTTAATGTTTTTTTATGTTATTTATTCCTGTGATGCAAAGCTGAATTTTCAGCATCATTACTCCAGTCTTCAGTGTTACACTATCCTTCAGAAATCATTCTAATATGCTGATTTGGTGCTTAATAAACATATCTTATCAATATTGAAAATAGTTGCTGCTTAATAGTTTAGGAAACTATATTATATGCATTTCTTTGTATACAAAGTTCAAAACTAGAGATGCACCGATTGCAATTTTCTTGGCCGATTCCGATTTCCGATTTTTGTTAGTGTGATCTGCTGATACCGATTTTTGCCGATTCCGATTTTCTTTCTAAGAGCTATAATTGACAGCATATACAAACAAAATTCTACTTTTCTTCAATGCAAAGTTTTATTTTCATAAAAAACAAGTAAAAAGTCAGTAATAAAATAAGAACACAAAAAAAAAAATGCAAACGGCAGCACAAATAAATGCAATAGAATAAAGAGAGCTATGAAACTAAGTTTTTCAGGTTAAGTTTTTCAGTTAAGAAATACTACAGAAATTAAAGTAATCAAATGTTAAATAACACATCCAGTGTTATTTTACATTTTATTACTTTAATTTCTGTAGTCTTCATTGTAAAAATTAAATACAGATTAATGCTTACCATAAAAGTTATAAAACGTATTCAGTCAAGAGCAGAATTTTTTTTTTATTTTTTATTTTTTATTATTACTTATTAAAATGATTACTTTTGTTATTTGATTAACATGACCGACAGCAGCATAAATATTGGACTGCGGTCCCTTTAAGAGTTTATCCACGGACCCAATATACTGTTACACAACATGCATTCTCTTTCTCAACTATTTAACGTTCCAAAACTGACTGTTTAACCTGTTGAGCGGTACGGTCTAGTGCTGTGTTCGATACATCGATACGACGATGTATCGTCACAGAGATTTGACGATACGAGTATCGATACAGCTGGCCCTGTATCGATATTGTGGCTCATGTGCAGCAGTGGGCCGCGCTCAACGTTTAAAATGGAGTCGAAAGTGCGAGGTTTCTAAAAAAGAATGAATAGAGCATAATATATAGGTTACAGCAAGGTTTAATCTGGCCGCAGAGGAACACAACCGGGGTTGCCTGATATAAAGAGACGTAATCCCCGAAACAGAGCTTCCCACTTGCACAATACAGAAATATCTGCTAAGTGTTACTTATCTTTGTCAACCTGGCAACCATGTGCACGCGCTCTCTCTCCACTGTGGATAAACGCTCTGCTAAGTGTTACTTATCTTTGTCAACCTGGCAACCATGTGCACGCGCTCTCTCTCCACTGTGGATAAACGCTCTGCTAAGTGTTACTTATCTTTGTCAACCTGGCAACCATGTGCACGCGCTCTCTCTCCACTGTGGATAAACGCGCTTGCTTTCTGAAAACACTGGTAAGCTTGCAGTTTAGCGATCTCCACTTCAATATTCTATTCTCAGAAAAGTGTAATTCATCAAGTGTTTATTTACACGAGAGAGAGGCTGTGTATGTATGAATTACCACCGTTTTGCCACGTTTCTCTATTAACAGTGAAGCTGTGGCTTTAATTCCTTCAGAAACAATGATGTTACCAGCTCCTTGTTGAGAAAGATAATGTAGCTCTTGAGCGATTAAGCTATTTTATTGATAAAATTGCGCTGCAGCGCTAAAAAGTTTGTGCGTGCGCGCAACGTGATCTGTGTGAGTGGCTAAAATCGTGTGTGCGTGAGATACAGTGAAGACAGCACATTAGTTTAGAACTCTTCTAATTTTTTTTTTTTTTATCATAGAGAGTGTGTTAATTTGTGCAATGATAACCTACCAGCAA